>NC_081795.1:2752675-2982675 GCF_963082965.1 Carassius carassius
CTCTGGCAATCCTCTCCATCCGTGTTGCAGTGCGGTTTAGGTACGGATGTGCCGCGAGAACAGCATACTGGCGGTAAATCCCCACCTCCCGCCGCTCAAGTTCATCATTTTTCTGCTGCCGTCGAATCACAGCAAAGTGCTGTAGTTTAAGACACACCCCCTCATCCGGAGCGTTTGATGTAGTCTGTGTGCTAGAGCATGGAAAAGAAAGACCATGACAAAAGTGACACAACAACGCATCCACCGGATTGGCCGCCCTTAGAGTCTTTGTGGCCACGCCCAAAGTCTTCGCCATTGTGACATATGTGTGTTCCAGTTCGGTGTCTGCAGTCCTCTGCCGATACTGCCTGCGCTGCTCCTGCTCCAGGTACCGGTTGCGTGCGGGACAGTCGCACGAGGAACCGCAGAACAGCGTACTCCACTGCTGTCTTACCGTCAGCCGTGACCAATCGAAATGAGGCAGGAACCCAAAGAGGAAGGCCAATCCACTCTGAAGGGTGCGGCTCTTACCTGTAGTCTCCACCCACAACTGCTGTGGCGACCAATCAGAAGTGAGCAGATTGTGACGCTTGATGTAAGCCTGGCGAAGATGATCGCCGTTTTTCAAGTGCTGTACGACTCCTTAAGAGGAAAAAAAAATACATTTGAGTAAGAATGTGGAATAATATTATTTTATATCTTGTTATTTTATCAAGGCTATTTTTTTATCGTAGATATACTGTTATAGTTAATATTTTGAATTTGTTTCTAGTTTTAGATTTTTTTGGTCTACGTTTGTAAGTTTTAGTTAAGCTGTGTGTTTTGGTCATTTATATTAAGTAGTTATTTTTTATTAATTTATTTTATAATTTATTATTTCAGATTTTGTTTTTTTAGTCGAGTTCAAGTTTCACTAAAGTTAACTAAATAAACATTATCTCTTGACTTAAAATAAGTTTCATACATACATATACATACATTCATATATATATATATATATATATATTCTATGGCTGTGCACTGTGATTGGTTACCTGTCTGTGTGAGCTCTCCCATTTCACAGGTGCTGTGATTGGGTAATCTGGGCAGAGATACCAGTGATGTGTCCCAGTGACCACGCCCACTGAGAGCCATGTGACTAATGAAGGAGGCCAAGAGGGGGTGAGAGGGATTTCTGCAAAATTACAACAACAACAACAAAAAAAAGTGTTTTAGAACTTATTTTAAATCATAAATAATTTTGATGTGATACATTTGTGAGACTTTACCAATCAAAACAACACAGTAGGCCAACAAGTAAGTAGCCATGTGAGCATGTCATTACTAGACATATTCAGATGGGGGAAGCATGATAACCTTCATAATTATATGAATTTAACAAGCTATTCTACATTAGGGACTTCTTCCAAGTAGAGTTGGGCGATATGGTCATTTTTCAAATCGTCATATCATCAGCCCGTGAGATCGACGATACACGATCTTATCGTGCATGGGTGGAGCAAGAGAGAGACTCTTTGTTCTTGTGTTTTAAACCGTGCAGGTGCGTGAGAGAGCCTATGGAATCACCAATTATTGAAAAAATATACTTTAAAACATACTGATAAACTAATGTTAAATATAAAAATACTGTATTTAAAACAGCTACGTTCATATATATAGTCGGACACAACTGTCATATCGTGCGTCCTGTGACAATTTGCCGCATCTGTGTGCAGAAGTTATCAGTCTAAATGTTCTGCATAATCAGTCAATGGTGAAAATCAATATTAGATTTCATTTAAAGTCCAACAGTTAAACACTAATATTGGGCATAAACGAACAAAGAAGTTAAATATAAAGTATTTAAAACAGGTAAGTTCATATATTTGGAGTAAAGTTGAATTGAACAGATGCATCAGTCATACAGTGCTCCGGACCGCGCGCCTCATGACGAGCTCGACGCACCGCAACAGAAACAAGAATGAGATGCATTCTAACATAACTGTGGCATTAAACTCAGTGAGGGCTCGTTTAGTGCACATATATAGGCCGTTCAGATTACTTGTTAAAGTGCAATGAAACACCTTATATCTGCAGACGATGTACGTCTGTTTGTGGATGGTGACTTAGTAACGGCCAAAACTCTGTATTTTGCATGCATCACATTATAGTGTGGTGTGCATGAAAATAATAACAAGGCTGCAGAGCAAACTTATCATCCATAGTGGTTCTCACGTAGTCCTTCTACGTCATCACCACATAGTGAGTGTTATAAGTGATAAGTCTAATAGAAGGTCTACGTGAGAACCACTATGGATGATAAGTTCGCTCTGCCGCCTTGTTAATATTTTGTCTTTACTTTATTTGTAACGCCAAGAAAGAGTTAATCTGTCATGTATGAGAAGAGCGCGTTGCTGTATACCAGCCATTAAATGTGTGGGACACCAACTCCTTGTTTTCTATCTCTTTCATTTCATGGATTTAACGAGTTATCAGTGTCAAGACGGACAGTTTCAGTGACTACAGGCTCTAATCCTCCTGCGCTCGCACGCGCGCGTGTGTGTGTGTGTGTGTGAAATGCGATGCTGAAATGAAATAGCTGGGCAGTTTTATTTTAATAAGCAGCCTAATAAAAATAATAGTTATTATTATTATAATCTAATACATTAATAGGAAAATGAGCCTAATATCGTCTTGATTATCGACAGAGAAATCTGCTTATGTCGATATCTCTGACTATCGTCGATACACGATACTATCGTCTATCGGCACAACCCTACTTCCAAGGTTCATAAATAAGTCAGTTAGCCTTTTGATTAATTATAAAACTGCGTATAACTACATTTTGGGTTAGTCTGTAGTAAAATATATATTTTTAAATAAATTAAAAACAATAAAAGTCAAGGGCAGAGGTCTGTTACCTGCTTTGTTCCTGAAAACTAATACTCATGGTTATAAGATGACAATAGCATATGCAAAAAACAATGCGAGAGCACTGATACAGTATTAACTACACTGAATTGATGAATAAAAGAACTACAATTGCATGAAACATGCACCATTTAAATAATTACTGCATGGAATTAATGCAAGTCTCATGCAACTAAGGGAATCAAAACTATATCTAACACACCGGGTATTATTTCCCTTTGCAGTCAGTTTTGATTCCTAAAAACAAGGGATGTCAGATCACTAAATTTTATTATAATGCATTCTCATTTTTGAGTCAGAGCCCATCAGAACAGTCCGGTTGGGTCAGGTCACAGAGTTAATCTGAATCATCTGACCTCTGAGGGTACGTCTGCATTTAGATAGTAAGGTAAGCATATTTGAGTGCATGTGAAGAACCAGAGCATGTTTAAGGGGATGAGAAAGAAGGATTTGTGGTTGAGGATTACTTTGTAATACATAAATCTCAGCCATCATGGGAATATTATGATATGCTGTGCATGATTAATAATTTTTGGAATACTCTGGACAAAAGCATTGGTCAAGCCATTGGTAAGAAATCTACAGTGAAACCATGGAAACACAACAGTGTTATTTTCAGCAGTGTTCCAGTGAATTTTCAATGCTGCAGTCACCACAGAGACACGGCTCAGGAACGGCTAAAAGAGACGACGATGGGAATGAAATCTTAATCTGATAATGATTCATAAACTGCATGCCCTCTGACAGACATCAAACACTGATAAACACACGCACAGAGTAAACGCAATCATAATCCCACATTTACACACCAATCACTGTTGGTTATCAGCTGTAAGATCAAAGAAACAAAATACAATCCTCTGCAGCGAGGGATGAGTCTAATCAGTTTTGATTCCTTGAAAAAACAAGCTGCATTTAAAAAAAGTGCTTTTTCAGTCATTTAATTAGATGGATGGATGGATGGATGGATGGATGGATGGATGGATGGATGGATGGATGGATGGATGGATGGATGGATAGATAGATAGATAGATAGATAGATAGATAGATAAAGATTGTAACTTTAGTGAGCATGAGCATCAGAAGTTGTATGTTCATTTACAAATATGGGGTTCATCATCAGATGATTTGCATATGTACCTCTTTTCTGATAGTAAACAGTCTATGGCGGGTTTCTTGGTTTTGGGGATGGAGTACAGAGGGAAACGGTCTCCATGCCGAATCATCACGTGTACCGACAGCAGCCTGTAGTCAGCCGGACTGTGACCTATGACACACAAATACATCAGCATTCAGCACACATCTGAGAGAGTCTTCAGGTGAGTGAGAGAGAGGGGAAATTAGTGTTTCTTACCCTCCCAGCCGTGCTCTGTGAGGTTGGGGTAATTGCAGTACTTGTGAGTGTCTCGGATGGGGTCTGGAGCGGGAGCATCCGTGTGGAGGACCGGATTCACACGCTTTCTGCTTTTACCAGGTGACCTTTGCTCTGCCACCGGATTGGTTGGAATGAGGTGCACTGGGGAAAGAAAGAAAGGACTATGTGAGTCATTGAGCTCAAGCACACACTTTTTCCAGCTTCCTCAGTTCTGACCTCATAAACCAAATATTGAGACTGCACAGTGCTGTGGATTGTAAATTTTGGGAATTGCCATGGTGATGTGGGCAGAGGGAGGAGTCTGACCGGATATTAACCAGTGAGTGACAGCTAACAGAAAGAAGGTGCTACAATCCTTCAATGTGACAGGTGAAAACACAAGACCAACATCTGGATTTTACGCTGCATACTTACATTT
Organism: Carassius carassius; assembly: GCF_963082965.1. NCBI lineage: Eukaryota > Metazoa > Chordata > Actinopteri > Cypriniformes > Cyprinidae > Carassius > Carassius carassius. Next base: position 2,757,358 of record NC_081795.1, read on the forward strand.
TAAGTACACATAAACAATGACAGCAACTCATGCTCAGGGCTCATAATTATGATAAATCAAATTGTCTCCAGATTGCACTATAAAAACAGACTCTAGCATTAAGAACTCAAATTTTCCAAAACCAGCATCTATGTAAAACTAAGACGCTTCAATAAAAGACCATGAAAAACTCAATTTTGATTGTTTTGGAACAAACAAAAAAACACTTCACTAACATTATAAGAGTATTTAAAAGAAAATAAATAAAATGTGAAAACATATGATATAACCCTTAAAGAGCATGAAATGCTTTAATAAAAGAATCGAGCGGCATCACCCACTAACTACTAATTAAAAGTATGTTTAACATGGCATCAAAGTAAGCCAGGGATTGTTAAAACTTTTCATTGCTCCTGTTACATAATACAATTTGGCATCAATTTAAGCATAGTCACTTTCAGTTTCTTTGATTCCATTCACATTGGAAATATGTATGCAACATTATGAAGAAAAAAAACTGAGAAAAGCATATAAATACTGTTGCTGAACTTAATAAATAAAATGGGCTAAACGATAAACACTAGCATTTCCAACTAACCCTAACCAACGAGGAGTTAAACTCACCAGACAGAAGTATAATGGTTAGCTGGTTTACACGCACCATGAAAGACATTCTGGAGATATTAAAGTGAGCCTGTGCAGGTTTGTACCTCATACTGGTTTTAATTCAGCATCAAGCCCTATTTGACTCCTGTAAAAGCTGCCTGACCAATCAGGCGTAAGCTCAGAGTTCTCAGCCAATCACAGCTCAGTGCAGAGGCCGGCCACACAAAGAGCTCTTTGTTGCTGAAAGTCCGAGTAGGGTGTACAAAAAGAATCACACACACCTAAACACAAATACAAGAGACACAAATCAAGCAGGACAGACAGTGCTGTTCAAGGCCGTCCGGCTGATATTGTGTGTGTTGTTAGCAGTGTGTCCTTCAGCAATGAAGCAATGTTGACAGAAACAAACATATCATGGAATGAGAATGGGTCATTTTTCATCTTTCTCAATGTATGGCCTCTTTCTCTCATGCCACATTTACACATAGCCGGTTATTTAGAGAAACAAATATTTCCCCCCCTCCGTTTTCAAAAATAACATCGTGCACACAACATCGTTTTCAAAAAAGTTGTCGTTTACATCAACCCGCATAAATACGCCGTCGAGCGCCATCATAACTATGCCAAACCTATGGGCGACAGTGTAGGGAGAAGGATAAAGCCATGCAAGCCAATCAGAATCCTCAAAATCGAGCAACTTTGCAAATGCAAACAGACCAAAAGCGTTTGCACAAACGTAAAAATGAGTACCACCTTAACAGCATCCATGATCAAACAGTAACGTTACCCAAACAAACTCTAAACATAGGGCGCTCACATGACGTTAAGCATTTTCTGGCGCATAATGTGACGTTTGAGAACCTAAAACCCCATTTCTCCCAGTTGACACGGCAACACATAACCGGCGTTTTCAGAAATCTCCACTTTGGCCGGAGTTTTTAGAAATAATCGTTTTCAGGGATAAAAACGGCGTTTTCGTGTAAATGACAGGCCAAAACGCAGGGAAATATCTGCGTTTTCACATCGTGTAAATGGGGCCTCAGTCTCAACAGATTCTGAGCCTCCTTCTCTAAAACTACATCAGTCATGCTTGAGTGAACTGAAGTGAAGAGAGAGAGGAAGAGAGAGGAAGAGAGAGAGAGAGAGAGAGAGAGAGAGAGAGAGAGAGAGAGAGAGGCTAATTTAAGACCCTGTTCCGTCCTACATTCAGACAGCTTTCAGCTCTTGTTGAAACACCACAAAGGAAGGAATGAATTAGTAATGACCTCACTCTAGGTAAAAGCAAACAGGGAACGTGAGGAAGACAGTAAGGATGACAATAAGATTCAGCGAAAATACAGATGCATTTAAGCATTTGAGACACTTAAAATGTCATTGCATTAGATTAAAAGTGTGTAAGCAGATGCGGTTTTCTGAACTAACAGCTGAGTGAAATGTTTTAAGTACAGAGAGAGACTGTAAACCAGATCAAAGGGCAACTCTTTACTATCACCAAGCACATGTTCATGCCTGAGCACAACCAAAATTTGGTTCTCTTATGTTGGCCTGTTGCTCAGACTGAACTGTGATTGGCTGTGGGATGCAGAAGGCGGGTATTTAAATGATCACTGACCAATCCCTGCTTGCCTTGTCAAAAGATGTCATGGTTTCATTCGAGTTGGCTTTGCAAATTCTTACCATCTGTGATTTTAAACGACTAAATTAGCGGGATTTTTCTGTAGCTGTCACATTAAACGTTTAATCTGCTTATATATAACCGCAGTCATCTGGGAAAGAGGATTTTTTTTTAGTCAAGGACATGGGGAATCTAGGAATAATCTGTCTCAGAAGCTAATTTGATTGACCACTGCATTAAAAAAATTAAAATACATAAACATTTCTCTGCTATAAACTATATTCTCTCCAATGACTCTGGGTCTTCCAGGTTTCTGGACTGCTCATTTTCACTAGTTAAATATTTCATGTAAACTTAAATTTCTAGTTTCCAGCATTTAGACCGTCAAACCTATCGGCAGTGAAGTATCATCCATGTGTCGGCTGGCAGCCCCCAACTTCTACTAGTTCACAAGCTCATGCAAACATTTTCAGAGGTCAGACAGTCTCTGCTTTTCTTCTTAAAGTCAGCTTGAAATAAAATCTCTTTATTTTTCAAATGCTTATTATAGATCTAATTGTACATTTTTAAATTGTGTTTGACCTCATAATTTTTAATCAGAATGTCATAACTGGACAGATAGATAGAGATTTTCTAATTTATCTAATTCATGCTATAGATCTTATTATGGACAATTCATCCATGCATGCATTTATTTATTTTTTGTTTTGACCTCATAATGTTTAATCAAAAGGTCATAAATGGACATTCTCGTAAAAATACTGGACTTGTCTCACAATACAGAAGAAAAATCACTACTTGATGATAACTTTATACTGTTTAACATATTTCTGAGCAGAGTATCAAGCAGAAAGCATTTCATCTGTGAGATCTCATGCTTTCTTTTATACAGCAGATGCCATTGCTACAAACCAGTTCTTTAGAGAATAGTGATTTGTCTTTACACTTACAAAATAAAATAAAAAAGTACCATGGGTTGTTGGACATGCACCATTCCATACCATGACATACTTGGAAAGACCCTGAGGTAAAGTGTATTATTATGATATATTTACTGCTACACTACCTTTTTGTAGACATTTAAAAATTCATAACTGAAAAAATCCTATATTGACTGACCAAAAATCTTAGGGTATATTTAGGGTGTTTATGGTGGCCAGGCGTGGTAGTAACAGTGTTTTTGACTTGGTAATAATAAAGTATAAAGACACAATTAGTCTTTTTTTATTTGTTTGATTTTTTTTATTCATTTTTTAACAGCCAATTAAAAAAGTACCCTTTAAAACTGTGTTTTACTTAAACAGGGAACAATTTATGAAATATATATATATATATATATAAATACAGCATGTCTTCAAGGGAAATGCCTTTGTTTAGTGTGTTGAATTCAGTCTAATTGAGACCATATTCCCACTGGACACAAAACCCACACTCGGGCACATACTAAGAAAGTAAATACAATTCAGCGGAGGTTATATTCCCACCTGACACACCAAACACACATACAAAGCAGTCCTCGGTGAAAACTTAGAGGATGCATGAATAGCTGTAAATTCAGGAAATGTGACTGAAATGATACATTGTGTTCCACACTTACAATACTGCAGGCTGAAACTCAGCACCGCCAGCAGGGCACCCACCATCAGCACCAGCATGAAACAGCTTCGTGCCAGCATTGTCCTGTGACTGGTTCAGACGCCTGTCCATCAGCCATACATGCACAGCCCACTTACGGTCACCTGGAAAATTAAGAGCAATGGAAACATATTAATATTGCACACATATAAAAAACAGAACATGCATGCGATGCTTAACAAATGTTAAAATGTTGATCCCACAGTGCTGTTTTCACTTTTATAGGCATATTGCAAAAAAAAAAAAAAAACATGACACAGGACAGCCAAAGTCTGGTGAAACAGAAACTTACAAACCTTCACACAGCACCAAGAAGCAACGTGTAATTTACCCCAGTTGCACAGAAGCAAAAACTGCTATTAACTCTAAATACAGATAATAGCTGTGCCTTTAAATTCCTACAATGAGCTTTTTGACCAAATCTGAAGTGCACATACAAACATGCACGCCTGATGAACTGAGCACATGTTTATAGCCGCCAAAGAGCATTAAACCACTTCCTAGACCACACCCTCACTCCTCTGCAGCTAAACTCCAAATACTGAGATGAAAACAAACATGCTGTGACATTTTAAAAATGCAATATCACACCAATTTTGCAGCTGCATTTTGTCACCTTTTTTGCTGTTGGTAACGTTGTGCTTCTAATGCCAGCAGTCTCTTGCAGTGTGATGGTGTGACATGCATTATTCTTTTGTGTAATTATTATTCATGCTGTTTTATGGCCTCATTTTAAAGGAGACACATGAGATGAAATATTGATCCTGTCAAAATGTATCACACAGCAGGATAATTCAAAAGAACTAGTAAAGGCTAAAACAGTTAAAAAATGAAATTTAAACAACTATTTGAATGCACACTCTTTTATAATAAACATGTTTTGGGATTTTGAACTGAAAAGAGAAATTTTGTAAGTTTTATAGAAAACTATAAAACACCCTCATTAAGGTGTCTCAAGGTCATCAAGTTCATATATTTAACATATTGGAACTTTATATGAAAAGGCATGTTTTGCTCAAATAAAAATTGATATATATATATATATATATATATATATATACTCCCTTTGTTTGTATTGTGTATGTTTGTATGTATGAAACCAACAATAATGCAAATATGACATTTCTAATAACTGTATATATATTTACTTGATTATACCTAAATGTGTTTCTATATTTTTACTATTTTCTTTACATGATTTTATTTCTTTATAGGCCATATGGAGAAGATGCTGTTGACAGCGCGCATGTAATAACGCATTTTAAACAATAAATGTCACTGTCTGAAAGTGTTGAATCTGAAAAATCCGACAATGCTGGAACTCGCTGTTTTTCTGCATAACGTCAGTTAGTCGTGTTTTAGCAGTAGCTAAAGACGATCAGTTTGCGATCTCAGTAGCGCAACATCGGTGTCCTCGGGAAACCGTGCAAAAGGAGCACGAGAAGAATTCATGTGGAAAAAGGGAACGCTGCATATTCAATCCTGAATTGTTCAGTGAGATCAGCGGATCAAACACACGTACAGACACGTCACGGCACGAGAAGAGGGAAACCCGCTTTACCTGACCGAACAGAGCCGAGATATTCCGTTCAGACGACACGATCCGAGCGGTGAAGAATGACCGATCAGCCCTACTGCGAGCCTCTAACGATATTGAGAGGTGTGTGTGTGTGTGTGTGTGTGTGGGTTAGACATACTGTCGAGTTCAGTGCTCCATCTGCTGGTCATAAATGGACAAATATACAAGATTTTATGTCACGTTCAATTTATATTGACTTACAAGCAGTGAAATGTAGGAACAGAAGTGAAATGTAGGAAAACCACATACACACCAAGGTGCAAATTGAGCAACGCCAAAGACCAAAATTGTGGTGATACCATGGTATCATATGGTACTTGTGTGTGTAAAGCCTAGTCAGCTATGGAAACAGTCTATGGGATGTCCTCTTCACTCAAATAAAGCTCTTCTGTGTAGGCCTGGGTGTTTGTTGTGCCTCCATGCACTTGAAAACAATTAATAGTTCATGCATTCATGACCTCTAGACTGGACTATTGTAATGCACTTCTACAGTAAGTGGTTGTCCTGCATCTTCAATAAACGAGCTACAGGTATGCAAAATGCAGCAGCTACAGACCTTACCAGGTCAAGAAAATATGATCATATTACCCCAATATTACAATCTCTGCACTGGCTACCTACTAAGTTCCGTATCAGTTACAAATTATCATTATTTACCTATAAGGCCCTAAATGGTTTAGCTCCTGCGTACCTAACTTATACCACTTTACAACCCATCACGCTCCCTAAGGTCTCAAAACACACCTTCCACCTTCGCCTTCCTGGTAATGTTTGGGGTTCAGACACACTCTCTCTGTTTAAATCTAGATTAAAAACACATCTCTTTTGCCAAGCATTTGAATAATGCATCTCAGTTTTATCTGATCAAATGTGCATTATTATTCTTTAGCTTGGGTTAAACTAATTAAATTTATTTGGTTGGAACAGCAGTTACGCTAAGGATGTCTCTATTTGTTTCTCTGTTTCTGCTGGGATTTACATCCCGTGGTAACTAGGATTTACACAAGCTCCAGTCTGGATCCAGAACACCTGAGAAGAGATGATGCTGACCCCTCAGAGGACCTCAGACGATTCTAACCCTGAAACTACAGAACTAACAAATATTGCTACAAGTGTGATTGCATCATAATAATTGCTGTGTTCATCGGTTGGTTGACTACATCTTGTATTGATTTTTCAGAAAATTTCTGCCATATGCACATAAACTGACAGTCACCACTGATAAGCTACTACTAAATAATGTAGAAACTTAATTTTCTTTAAAGTTGCTTTGCAATGATTTGTATCGTAAAAAGCGTTATACAAATAAACTTTACTTATAAACTTTTGAATTTAATTTAATTTAATTTAATTTAATTTAATTTAATTTAATTTAATTTAATTTAATTTAATTTAATTTAATTTAATTTAATTTAATTTAATTTAATTTAATTTAATTTAATTTAATTTATGATCCACTAGAGGTTTCTGTGTTTCTGGACACAGATTTAACATCGGACATCAAGTGCCAGAGTACACGTCTCTCGAATTTGGCTGGGAGTGTGACCACATGAAAACAGTGTTTATCATTGTTGCAGGGAAACCTATATTCACTCCTTGTGAAGTATACTAATAATAATAGCATGCCCATTTATTTTGCAAGTATGCACATTTAAATGGTTAGTTGCAACGTGTTATTTGCATTTAACAATTTATTTATTTTTTTTACTGTCTGCAACCCATTTTATGCCGTGTGTGTGTGTACACTCTGCTTGTTTGTATGCACAGATTCGGCATTATTTGAACTGATTTCCAGTTCAAGTGTCTGAGACCAGGTTGCCCTTTACACTAGATCACTCTTTGGCAATGCATTTGTATGTTTTTTTTTTTGCTGCACGTTTGTTCTTGTTAAACTCATTTCAGGGGTTAAAGTGGAAATGTAAAGCAGCTCTAACAAGACAATGGCACAAATATTTAGTTCAAGTCAGTTCAGTTCAAAATGTTCAGGTTTGCAGGGAATAGTGGAGCAGAAGGGAATGAGGAACTGCAACAGGGAGAGATTGGTTTATTTGGATAAACCAGTTTAAAGAACTACAGTAATAATTAACCATTCTTCCGTAAACAAAAAATTAAATAAACAAAAGATGAGTGGTTTTCTCCCCTTTCACACATATTTTACTGCCTATGACAGGTTTGCTAGTTCATGCATGTTTGCCGCACTGACTCATGTGACTTATATATAAAGTTGCACATAAAGCCACGACCTGAACAAACAGAAGACTGAATCACTTTAAATATAGATCTACCTGTTTACATAGAACACACACAGTTCAAAGAGCCTTTGTCTTCTATTCGTCCTGTTACTGATAGATGTGATAGAGATATGCTGTGTCTTCATCTCTCTTGAACACACAGAAGCAGAAACAGTAGCTGCAAATGTCTCTATTAACTACAGCTGATAATTTTGGTTGAATGTTTGAAGTTTGTTAATTGCATTTTGCAAATCTGTTCATTGTTAGATTATATACTTTTATAATAATTTGATTAGGAACAGCGGGTTTTACAAGTTTTGTCTGATTGCTCAGGTTGAAGACGTGTGCAAAGACTTTACTGATCATGTTAATAAACCAGTGATCTATAACATCCAGGTAAATCCCAATAATTCTACTTTATATGCCTTTATATTATTTTTATAATAAAATTAAAGAAATTCCTCAGAAAAAAAAGAAAAGTATTATTTATGGTAATTTTTCAGTAAGCTGCTCAGGTAAAGAGTTTGTTTTGGAAAACATATATTGTCAATAAAAGAGTGTGTTTTGTGCACAAAGTTTTTGTTTGCTGTCAAAGTACAAGCTTAAGGTTTTCTGTTTTGAACAGCATTTTTTTTCTCCTCCCATCCACAGATGCAAAAAAAAAAAAAAAAAAAGTAATGGTCTTAAAATCATAATGACAAAAAATCAACTCAAAATAACCCCTGCCAAATAAGTCCTCTTTATTTAGAAAAAAAATAAATATCTCTAACTGTATCTATAAAAAGAAACCTAACAGATGCTACATCATCTAGGAAAATAATAGAAAATAAAAATAATCATTATTTTAAAAATAATTAATTAAAGAAAAAAAGAACAATTAACACTGTCTGGGACCAAAGAGTGCAGAGGTTAGTTATAAAACGTTGGGAATAAAAAGTTTTATAAGTTTTACAAGAAATTGTTCAATTTTTCATGTTTAGCCAAATTCAGTGCGTTTCTTTGTAAACATTTGATACATTTATAAGCCATGTCTGGGGGATAATTATTTCAGTGTACTAGGCACAGAATAAAAAATAGTTTAGTTATTTCTGGCAAAGTTTGTAATTTTTTATTTTAGTTTTGTCACACATGTAACCCACACCACTGTTATGTAGGCTATATGTGAAAGAGCAGAGATCACGTGACAGGCGCTTGATGGGGGCGGGCTCTGGTGACGTCAACTGAAAGTCGACCAATAGACGCTTTTGTTTTGCGCTCTGATTGGTCTATAGCTAGAGTGAACAGTGAGCGCGTTCGCGTCGTGGAATGTGAGTGAACACGAAGGTGAACTCCGTGCGAGGCAAACGTGCACGTTCTGTATACCCTGATTTGACCTGACAGTTGGATTTTGACCCAGATCAGTGATATTTAGTCACCTATCCAACGCAGACTCACTTTCAGACTAATTATTGAAGAATCGACGGCCGTGGATCGATCAGCGGGGGTTTATTGGAGGCGAAGCCGCGCCGAAATGCTTTGAGGTTTCAAAAAGTGGCTGATAGTGACCGCGACGCGACGCACACCCGCATAAGCGACACCCGGACACGGACTCTGACACTTGCTCAGCCCGGTGTATCCCGAAGAGAATGAGCCGAGATGAGCCAGAGAGACACACTGGTGCATCTGTTTGCTGGGGGGTGAGACAGCTTCACTCTTCAAGATTACACAAACAACATAACTAGAGTCTAGAAGTACTACTAACAATATTACTAATAATAGTTAATTTGATTGATTATAAATTATTTTTTACACTGTTTTAAAATATTTTATATATTTGCACACACACATTTTAATGATTTTTAACCCTCTGGGCTTCTTCGGGTCAAAAAAGACCGAAACCATGTACGTTTTAAATTTTTAAATTTTTTTGCTTCATCGGAGGGGGATGAAACTTGGTGACTTTTGTTGTATTACCTATGTGAACACACAAAAAAATCAAGGAGATGATTCTGATATGTTAAAGGGTCGTAAAAAAAAATTGCACACTTAGCTTCCTACGGGTCAAAAACGACCCACATAGGAAATGAATGGGAAATACAAGAAAATCCGAAAACTCAGAGAAACTTTGGTGGTACAAACTACAGATCAGCCACTGTGCAGAAAAAAAGTGTACAGCAATGAAGGGGTGACACTCTAAAACATCAAGAGTGCAAATAAGACACCCTCCCCCCCACACACACACACCCACACACACAAACACACACACACACAGAGAAATTAACTGGTAAGACTGAAACAGCAAATTTTGCTATATTTTACTATATAATCATAATAACTCCAAAACTATAGCAAGGAGAGTCAAAAGGTAGGTATCGTTTGAAAGAACTCTTTTTAAATTTTTCAAAAATATAAATTAGATTACATTTAGACATTGTCCTGCAGAGAAATTGCGGATAAAAGACAAAATATATATATAATTTGTATTATGATTTTGCATATCTTTCTTATTTGTCATGGAATAACTCAGGAAGGAAATAAGGTAGGAGGAAAATTCTTTTTTAGTGAAGTCCCCCTACATGTTAGCTGCATCTGGATAAAAAATAATAATAATTTGGATAAAGGAATCAAAAGTTACAGCATTTGGAACAGAGATAGCCTTTTTGTACAGTCTTTGACGCCCCCTCATGGGCAATTGTTTCTCCATGAAGAATATCTAGTCATAAAAGCAATAGATTATGTTAATTTTAGGCTCATTGTAATTGTAATAATATGCTGTAAAAAATGAAGTGCCATTTTCAATGATCTGTGAATGTTTCATGAGCTGTATGATGTTTTTGACACATTGCAGTACATTATTTTATAGATTATGAAAAAAAAAGAAATTGTATTTATCACCAAATAACTCAGCAATACTTAAGATTTTTTCAAAGTGGATACATTCACTGTAAAGGTCATACCCTAAGCTTTCAAATGACATCAACTTTGTGTTAATCAAGGCAATATTTTTGAAAAATATGGTAATGAATATTTTCGCAGCTAGGTGGCGCCTGCTGGCGGTACACTCGGTTTTAGAGGGATTACTCAGCACTCGTTAAGAGTTAATAAATGTGATTAGATGCATTAAAAAGCTGAGATCCTAAGCTTTAAAATGATATATAGATTGTGTTGTTCCATTCAGTGGTTGCTTAGTAATTCGATTTTTTTTCTTTCCAAATGGGAATAAAAAAAAAAAAAAAAAAAAAGCTATGGCAGCCTATAGGCGGTTACAGGACATTACACACATTTATTATATTTTAAAGCCACTGGATGGCGCTCTTCTCACTTGAATTTTTTTTTATTTTAGGCCTGCACTCTATTTTGATGTGCAATGGTGCATTTATTGAAAAAAAATTAAAATTAAAATAAAATAAAAATATATATATTAATTCTAATGGAAAAAATTGCTCATAAAAAATATATAATTAATGCAAAGTATCATAAAAATCTTTAAAAATTCTAAATAATATACAAAAAATATTATTGAACAAAAATATATTTGATTGGTTTTCCTGGGAAAAAAAAAGTTACATTTTTAAGGCTTCGGTCTTTTTTGACCCGGAGGAAGCTAAGTGTAACCCATTTACGAAGAAGCCCAGATTAAAGAAGCCTCTTCTGCTTCTTATGTGAAATATTATTGCAATCTAAAATAATGTTTTTCTATTTTAATATACTTTTAAAATAGAATTTATTTCCGTGATCAAAACTGATTTTTCATCATCATTACTTTAGTTTTCAATGTCACATGATACTTCAGAAATCATTCTTAAATGCTGCTTCACGTTTCTGTTGAACTTCAACTTCATGTTTTTTTGTTTAGGATTCTTTGATGAATAAAACATTAAAACGAACAGCATTTATTCAAAATAGAAATCTTTTTTTTTAACAACATAGACTACCATTCAAAGTCTGGGGTCAGTAATTTTTCATTTTAATTTTTTAAAAAGAAATGAATGCTTTTATTCAGCAAGGATGTTAAATTAATAAAAAGTGATAAACTCTTAAATTGTTAGAAAAGATTTCTATTTTGAATACATGCTGTTCTTTTCATGTTTACTAAGCAGCACAACTGTTTCCAACATAAGCATATTAGAATGGTTTCTGAAGGATCATGTGACACTGAAGAAGACTGCAATGATGTTGAAAATTAGCTCTTTTAAACACATTAAAAATCTTACTGATCCCAATAATATATATATATTTAAATGGGGGAAAGAAAAAAAACTGTACCCCATGCTGTTGCTATTACCAACCATTTTAGAGAACAATTGAGTTTTTGTTTGGTTATGACGGACATGAGAAGCGTCAGGGTGACAGATTGAGGGTTTTAAGATCAATTCAGTTTTTAATTTTTTTTTAAGAGGAGTGGCTTTAATAATTGTGTTTTCAATAATTCTGAATTTCAATTCAGAGACAATATATTCCTATTTATTTATAAGATCGACGTTAATTCGTTGCTATTTAACTTGCTGGGTTTACCAAGTCAAAAATGATCCTCCAAACACTGAAAAGATCATTACAATAACACACAATATACCAAAGTCTACTCCATGCTCGTTTAAAGCTGTGATGATGAGATTGTTTTTCAATGCATGTGATGAGTATTTCAACATATGTTTGATGCAGTATAGTTTTCATTAATATGTTTGCATTCCCACTGTGTATATACTGTACATACATAGAGGTCAGATTGCTCCACACGTCCAATAAGTTTGCGTTTCCCGGTAAGAGTAAATCTGATGCAACACAGGAACTGACAGCTGTTATAGAGTCATTTAGGGCTGATAATGTTTTCACTAAATGAATAACTGATATATAGACATTCAGTTTGATTCTGAAACAGACAGAAAATCAACAAGCACAAATGAACCTAAATATAAACAACGCATTAGGGTTTGCAGTATGACGTTGCATAATTTAGCACTGCCAGTGCCATCCCAAGAGGCCTTGAATTCAGCCACACTGATGTTTATATTACAGTCTACATAGAGAGAGAAACCTCAGGATATTTGTGTTCTTATTCTTTAAAAATAAAATAGAAGGTTTAAATCTTTATTCTTTAGTAATACTTTAACAGTGAGAAGGTGTTTTAGAAGTGACAGTCACTAAACTCTTGCGTTAGTGTGCTTTCCTGAAGTGACGAGGGACTCATCATTTCGGCATTGATATTCAATGATTGTAGCCTGTGCTCTAAATGTCTGTCCTCTGATAAACCAGTGCAGTTTAAAATAGAACTATTGACTGGCACTCTGTTTCTACACGATACTGTCAGAAAACTGGCTTTTTATCCCATCTTTATGTCCCATATACTCCTGTAGTAACTGCACAGTATTGCATACCATTTATAGTCTTAGTGTTTTCATATATGAAAATAACAATCAAAAGTAGCATGGTATTGCTATATGATACTTTTTTTTACATGCATTAATTTACTTTTTTATCTTTGTCTAATAAGCTGTTCCTCAACCACATTTCTGTAACTTTAGATTTGTATCACATGTATCACACCTCACATTTCAGATGGCGTTTTTCCATTGGGAATCACTGATATCAGGTTGTTTTTGGCAGGTGAGGGGTGGTTTGGGTTACTGTGTTTGCTGACCCACATCTCGCTGCACGAGTGCAAGTGTTGGAGCCGATTAATGGCAACTTGCCTTTGACATTAGAGTTGAAATTCTATCACCCTCGTTTCCTCTATATCCATGTTGTGATGTTCGACTGAAGTCTTGTTCGTTTCAGATAAGAAGTCATGGGATGAATGTCCTACATTGGCAGAATTTGATTATATTTTCAACATCATTTCTTTTAATTGATTCTTATGTACAGAGCTGAAATAGCGTTTTCTCTGTTTCTCTCAGATGTGGAGGCACGGTGGGTGCGATCCTGACCTGTCCGTTAGAGGTGGTGAAGACGAGGCTTCAGTCTTCCTCAATAACGCTCCGCTTCTCTGAGCTGCATCTGAGCACAGTTAATGGAGCCAGCGTGGCACGTGTGGCTCCTCCGGGGCCCCTACATTGCCTCAGGTACGTTTAAACAAGTTAGACCTCTCTGAGTTTTGTGCAGTGCATGCATACACATTGCTTTCTTTTATCTGTAAGTACACTAACAAAAAAGTACCATGCTATTTCCATGTTTTTTTGGAAATTAACCGTGATAAAATCATGATATTCTTTGAATACAATACTGTGATACAATACTGAGGTGCATAAATATATTATTCAAATAATATATTTATATAATAATCATATTTTATACATCAATTCTATATTATATATATTTATTTATAGATATATGTATACTAGATATGAAGACAACAATATTTACTCATCCGTTTTAACATGTTGGTTTTAGTTCTGGATTCAGGCATGTTACATCTGCGTTGCATGAGCTCAGGGTTTTGCAAACATTTGCTCTTTGGTTTGTGGGCCTAAAACCAAGCGTCCATCTTCCCTGCCAGAGGAAACGCCCCTTAATTGTCGGCTCTTTCCAAAAATGTGGTCATATTTCTTCAGTACACCACCAAATGTTACTAAATAAGGTCAGAAGATGAGACAAAATAAGAAACGTTGGTTTTTAAGAGTTTTGATACTAGTTGGTTCCACATATATAATATATAAATGTATACATTACCAAAGCAGATGTTCATTGTTTATACAGCGCATATTGCATAAAGTATATAATGCACTCTCTTTGCATGTTTTCTTTATAAAGAGACTGTTCACAGTGGTTTCCACTCCCCCTTACCCAACCAATCACTGCCCTCACACTAAACACTGCGTCCTGGCTCTCGGTGTGTTGGTGTGTTGGTGTGTTGGTGTGTGTGTGTGTGTGTGTGTGTGAATCACTGGCTCTCAAAACAGGCCCCTTGTCCTCATAGTTTAACTCATGTTATATCACAGAAAGATAGCAAAATACAAAACACAAAGACATTTATATCGACTTTGGTCTCATTTATTAATTTTAAACGGTAAATAAAGGACTCTTACATCATACACAACACTCCTGGCTTGTTACATAACCTGTCCATGTTGGCATCTGTCTATTTTGGCTATTTGACACCTGAAATTGCATCTTAGTACTGTAGACTTTGATTGGACACATGTACTTTGACGTCAATAACAAAAGGTATGGGAAGTATTTTTGCTTCCTTTTTAAAAGTTGATAAGTTCAATACCAATTATGGCAACTTACACCCAATTACACACGTAGTTGCTTTTTATTTTTCCATCTAGCATTGTTTTCTTGCCTGATGTCCATGAACTTATATGTCCCATTTTCTTTCATAACCTGCCAGTTGCAAACCACTGGGGATAAAGAATAAATGCAGTATTAAGATTGTATATATTGAAGTTCAAGATGGAATATAAATAACTCTTGAACAATCTGAACAAGGTCATCATTCATTTGATTTCATCTTTATTTAGCTTCTCTTTATGTCTTTCTTTTATACTATATGTGTGGGATGTCAAGCTCTCATGTACACAAGAGAAATGTTTTAGGTGCGTCTCTGAGGAATTTCTTTGTTTGAACGTGTTCTTCTTCAGAGGTGTGTCTTATTGACTGATCGAAGGATTAAAAAATATTTTAGTGATTCTCACAAAAGAAATGTTTTGGTTATATTTCACTCCAAAACAAATCAGCTCATTTATATAGTAAACGCCTTTACATAGAAAATAAAAAAGAATACATATTTGTTTTCATAATTAATTTAATGACAATTAAGCTCCCATTTTTTACATTGATTTTGGAGTGAAATATAGGACATATATTACCTCTGCCCCCAAATATTTTTTAGGAACCACTTTTTAACAACTCTAGACTGTTTATCTAATGTTCACAAAGTCATTCAGAACAAAAGTGTCACTTTGGTACGTTTGTCTTGCCCTTCTGTTGATATGTTTCTCTCTCTGTCTTTCTCAGATTAATTCTTGAGAAGGAAGGCCCTCGTTCTTTATTTCGGGGCCTGGGGCCCAATCTGATTGGAGTGGCTCCTTCGCGGTGAGTGTTTGTCCATTCATACAGTTAAACAGGCAGATTGAAACACCTGTAAGAGCGTGTAGTCCTGAACTGTGTGTGCTGAAGTGGTGTGAATCTGACCCTGCTCAACCAGTAAAGCTGCAAATTTACAGAGCTTGGGAAAAACACACAGACACAAGTGAAAATGAAAATTCTCTTATTATTTAATGACTTGTTAAAATCCCATATGACTTACTCTCAAATTTAGGACTGAAGAGATATTTTGAGAAATGACTCTGTGTTTTTTGACTGTCCAAACAATGAAACACTTCCTAAATATCTTTTTTGTTTGCGAGTTTTGGGTGAACTGTTCCTTTAAGACGTGAAAAAGTACATGTAGAGTTTTAGTTCTAAATGATACAATGCGATTTTCAACATAATTTACCACTGAGTTTATCATCAACATCACAAAGCTCAATTAACAACTGTAGATTAAATCAGGTGTTAAACCCTGCTGTTTCCTGCCACTCCAGCATTTTTGAGGTTTTCAGGCACAATGAAGCTCATATTCTGAAATCCCAATGAGCCGTTTCTGCCTTCACCTGAGGTGTAACAAACCTCAGACGGCTCCGATATAACAGCACAGCTTAAAGAGCAATTTAATAAATAAGTGGCCATGATAAATGGTGGTTTTATCATTTATTGTCTGTATAAACAGATGTTTTACATGCATGCATTCAGGATAAAGCGTTTGTCCAATGAGGCATGCATGATAAATCAGTGCCGGACCAGTTACTTTAAAGGCTGCTTATGTAAACGTGTGTGTTCTACAGGCAGTTTGGTGAGATCAAACTTGAGATTAGTTGCGAAGTGTGTGGAGAGTGTTTTCCTGTTGAGTGTTCACCATCCAACAGTTAAGAGCTTCAGGATAGTACATGTGCAAACATTTGCAGTTACATGCGAGGCTTTGTGAGGAACATGCTGTCCTTGTGAGCTGGCTATGTAGGCATCATAGTCACCCAATATGAATTTTAGAAGGTGGGGAGTGAAATTATGTTGTATTTGGCAGCTTTGCATTTATCCTTTGGAAAAATCTAGCTTAGCCTTGGTATTTGTGTTTGGCCGATATGATGTTAATCAGATAATATCTAAATTTTATTAAAAAAAATAAAATAAGGCTATGGAAACTAAATATTAATGTATGAATGTAAACAATTCTGTAAAAACTGATGCCGCATTATAAACTTTGGCAGAATTGCATTTATTCTCCTGAAAAATCATTATCTTTGTCAGTTGTGTCCAGAACTTGGTGGATAGTTTTTGCTGTTCACCAAACAACTTGTTTCAAAACCCCTCTAAACTAGTATGAGGTTAGTTTGTTGCAGATAATAAATGACTTGGACCAGCTAATGACCAATTTTCCTCCTGAAGGGAACATTTTAAACCAGCCTAATTGGTGATTTGCTTGTCTTAGCTGGTTTAGATGATATAATCAGATGAGTCAGATAATTGGTACACGGTTAATAAGTCTCCAAGCTTGGCCAAGGTGGTGTTCAGCTGCTTTATCTGGTCTCCCACACCAACCAAAGTGGCCAAAACCAGCCTGGCCAGTCTGTTGTAGTTCAGAAGGGTGTTATATCGTTGTGTGTCGTTACTCATGTGTCCTGCTGTGTTTTCAGGGCCATCTACTTTGCCGCCTATTCCAGCTCAAAGGAGAGACTGAACTGTGTGTTTGAGCCAGACTCCACACAGGTGCACATGACGTCTGCTGGGATTGCAGGTAACTTTCAGCATGCGATCCAACTATATCCTGTTTCCTCGGTTTTGATGGGCTCATAAAATATAAACCGTTTACTGCTTAATTGCACGTGACAATTTCTTCAGTGGATTGGAATAGCAGCTTTTTCCTTTTGTTCCATGCTGTATCTCAGTAACAGGCTAATAAATGTCACAGCGCTCATGCACTCAATAAAGACCTGGCACACGGCCAGAAGAGAATGTGTGTGTGTGTGTGTGTGTTTGTTGGTCTCCTGTCACCTGGACGTTTGCCAAGGTGGATTAAGTTTAACGCCCGTACTATGCTAGAGTTTTCTTACGCCTTTAAGCTGCTTTTTCATTGTTTATGAAGATGATAGACAGAAAGTCGTTTAGAAGAAAATCACACAAGGAGGGCAGTATTTGTTGAAAACTGGCGCTGTAACTCTGAGCTGCAATGTTTTCCTCCAAACAATGTGAAAATTCAGTGCTATAACATATATATAAATTATGCTCACATTGTGCAAAGATATAAACATACAAAAAAAATGTTTACTCCAGTTTTAAAGCAGCAAGACGGTTTGAATCAAATTTTGAATAACAATAAAGAAAAATAAGCACACAAATTTCCAATAAATATGGTTAATTTTAAACCTAAATGTCCAACAACAACTATTATATCAAAATGAATTTGGATGGTTTTGCTAAAAATGATTGCACTGCCTGCTGTTGTTTAATAGTGACATGCTTGCTATCAGGACGGCCCTTTATGCAAAACTAAAATATTCATAAGTGTTTAAAAGTTTGAGGTTGATGAGATTTATTGGTGTTTTAAAAGAAGTCTCTTATGTTTACTAAGACTGCATTTATTTGATAAAAAATACAGTAAAAAGTGTGATATTGTGAAATTATTACAATTTAAAATGTATTCTATTTGAAAAACGATAAAAAAATTTTTAGGATTCTTTGATGAATAAAAAGTTCAAAAGAACAGCATTCATTTGAAATGGAAATCTTTTGTAACAATGCAAAGATCTTTAATGTCAATTTCATGCATCCATGTTTAACCAAACTGTTAATTTTTCAAATGATCTTCAAACTTTGGAATAGCATTGTGTTATAAAAAAGTTAGTATTTAAAAAGTAGCTAATTTGTCAGAATATCTGTTAGTGTGTGAAAGTTTGTGCTCATTTCTGTGTTTAGTAAATTTGCATTTTAATCTTTCTTCTTCTTCTTCAATAAGGATTCACGGCTATAACTGCAACCAATCCAATTTGGTTAATTAAGACACGTCTACAATTGGACGCCAGGTAAATGCAAACAGATATGTGGCATTATGCAAGTAGATTATAATTTTAACATGACCTAGTGCTGCTTATTCATGATTCCAGACTAAGTTTTGTATTTGACTCTGCACAGGAAACGCGGAGAGCGTCGCATGAATGCGTTTGAGTGTGTTCGGCGCGTGTATCAGACGGACGGTCTACGCGGGTTTTACCGCGGCATGTCTGCTTCTTACGCAGGCATCTCAGAGACTGTGATTCACTTTGTGATTTATGAAAGCATAAAACGCCGTCTTTTAGAAGCCAAAGCAGCAACGCACATGGATGGGGCGGAGGACACAGCCAAGGACGCGTCGGACTTCGTGGGCATGATGCTGGCAGCCGCCACTTCCAAGACCTGCGCCACCTGCATAGCCTATCCACACGGTGAGCATGTGCATCTTACCATCAGAGCACCTTATCGTCGTGAAGTCAGCATGAAACATCATTAACAACCTATTTCCATAATGTTACATACACGACTGTTCAAACGATTTGAATTCATTTATTCAGCAAGGATGCATTAAATGCATCAAAAGTGAGTGTAAAGATGTGTTTCTAAGGGTCTTAAATAGTCTTAATTAACCCTTTTCACAATTTAAAGCCTTAAAAGGGTTTTAAATCAGAGCAGAAAGTCTTAAATTCATAAAGGCGTGACATTCAACGTTGCATGCATTGTATAAACAGAATTATAAATCCTCTTCCTCAGTGTTTTTGTTTTGCAATAGAAATACTTAAACATCATTAAATCA
Organism: Carassius carassius; assembly: GCF_963082965.1. Taxonomy (NCBI): domain Eukaryota; kingdom Metazoa; phylum Chordata; class Actinopteri; order Cypriniformes; family Cyprinidae; genus Carassius; species Carassius carassius. Next base: position 2,776,803 of record NC_081795.1, read on the forward strand.
AGATACATTTACTTAAGATGCAAATTAGAGAAATTAAGTGTTGCAATTTAAGCAATTTTATGCTTCGAATGTGAACAAATATCTGTCAATGGAAAACTTGTTTTTCCTTTAAATAGTGTACTTACCCTCATGTTGTCCCAAACCCAAAACAACATGTGGGTGAATAATTGGTCACATAATTTAGATTTTTGGGTGAACTGTCCCTTTAAGTTGATTTTTCTGAGCGTTTTGTGAGATATTTGTCATTGTTTTAATCATAAACTCAACTTCAGTTTGATCAATTTCACAGAAAACAAGTTTTGTCTCTTAAATAACTATATCTTGATTTAAGAATCTTAAGACGTGTGAACTGGAAAATAAGACAAAAATACTGAGGAAGAATATAACCTTTTTTTGTTTTTTTTGCAGTGTGTTCAGAAGGTAGAGTTAAAGTTGTGACAATATTCTAGTGAGTGGGTAAAGTTATTTTAGATTGCAATAACAGTTCATTTTCAATCTGTAATGAAATAAATACAACCTTGGTGAGCATAAGAGATTTCTTAAAAAAAAAAAAAAATCTTATTGACCTTAAATGTTTGAATGGTATGTAAAAATTTGTCATTTTGAGTGTCAAGTGTACTATTGATAGTTTGTTACCAACTCTGAGCATATGTGTGTTTTCTGTGTGCTTCTGCAGAGGTGATCCGCACACGGCTAAGGGAAGAAGGCTCCAAGTACCGCTCGTTCTTCCAGAGTCTCAGTTTGGTGATTCGAGAGGAAAGCTATCGAGCTCTTTACCGAGGACTCACCACACATGTGGTCAGACAGATCCCCAATACTGCTGTCATGATGTGCACCTACGAGTTCGTCGTCTACCTGCTTGATGGCTAAACTTTGACCTCAAAGACAAAAAGCTATGTGGTTTCATTCACCATTTGGGAGTGTCTTCGGAGAAGAAGGTGTTAGGAGAAAAAGGGAAATGACTAAAAACGTTGTGTCTGGAAGTCATTGTTCTTGTTTCTTGGTTTTCCTTAACTTTCAGTCTTTTAATGTTCCTTAAGACGATGCTGCTTCTAAAAAGCCTTGACAGTCAGTTCACCTTCAGCCTCCTCTGAGTTTGTTTTTCCATCTCAAACAGCACTTCACGTCAGATAGATGTTGTATGTGGATTCAGCAGGATATTTCTGTCAGAGAAGCTGTTCTTATGTAGGCAGGTCTTTCAGGTGGTTGTCGGCATCATTGCGATGCTATGAGGGCGATCAAAGCTTCACTGGATTTTCTCGAGGTTTGGATTCGGAGAGGATCCAATCTGAGACTCACTTCCTGTCTGGGAACAGCCAATCAGGTTGCACTTACAACCATGCAATGTAAAAGCAAAAACATCTTGCACAGATGCATATACCTGACACTGTGTGCACATTTATGCAAAAACAGATGTCCAGTTCATTTATCACTGTACAGGTGATTGTGTTCTAGTCTGAGAGTGTCATATTTGTCCGTTTATTCCTGTTATTGTGTGTTTGAAACCCCTATTTGACATCCTTTAAATAAGATCAGTTTGCTTGAGAAGAAAAATTGCTTTAGATATTAAGACGTTTTTAGACAGTATATTTCGAATATACAATTTTTAATTACAATGTATTAATACTTCATTATAACTTAAAAAGTATAAATCTGTTTTGTTAGATTTATACTTGACTCATTGGCAAATTTCTTTTTGTTTTGTTCTTAAGTAAAATTTGCATTGTATATTTACTGAGAATGTCTTTATATCTATCTGTATTTATATTTTTGTTTCTCAATTTCAAGTAATTGATCTTGTTATTAAAAATGTTTTAGTTTTTTTTTCAGGAAAACGACAGAAATAATTTTCATTGCATTGCAGACAGAAAAACAGTCAGTCATATAAAATATTGTCAAAATTCATGTTTTTCTTTATGATGCAGTTTTTTATCTTGTTCTCTCACTCTTTTATTCCATCATGGTATGTCACAGTGTTTTGTTTTGTTTCTTTCAGTGTTTGGTTGTTTTGTTTACAGTCGGTTTGGTGTGACCTGCTCTGTTGTCACTGTTCATTATGACATTAATATTCAGCAGATGATCATATGTGAAAATAAAGCATCAAAAAAAAACAAAGAAGGACGTGCATAATTTGGGTTGGATGGAGATTCCCGATGGTTTTAGAGGATAATTAGTCCTTGCCACCCCTGTCTTTTCAAAGAATAGTACATTGGCAAATGGGACAAGTATAAAAGAAGAAATCCTAAAGGATAAATCCTACTTCACATCGGCAGTGTCGGACCAAAAAAGCTGCATTTTGAATATCAGTAACGTTGATAACTTTAATTATTTTAAGCGGCTCATGTTGTTATGAAAACATTCATATATTAGAATGATTAGAAAAGATCACGTAATATTTAAACAGTCTTCTGTCTGTACTGCCTTCATTTACATGCTTGTTTTCATCACTTTTGCTTTAATTCTCGGGCACTGACTCGTTCGCTAACCTGAACATTTTTTATTCTGTGGTGGAAACGGGCTTCCATAATAAAGCTGATGATACACAGGGCAACTTTTTGAGCAATGTTGCTGAGCAACTTTGGCTTGTTGCTGTTAACGAGAAACTAGTTTAGACCGGACCCACGACCGATCTAAAGTATCCAGGTATACATTTGTTTCCCATTCTCAAGTGCCCAAGTAGCACTGCTCAAAAATGTCTCCCTGTGTATATTTCTATTGTGACTTTAGCTACATGCTGACGAGAAAAAATATTAAATTTTGAGATATAAAGTCAAAAATACTATTTTCTTGTAAAACACATTCCAAAAGCTAATTTTTATTTACAACTTTGAAAGACAGTTCTTTTAATGAATGCTATTTTCAGGTAGTTGTCTTTTTCTACCTGAGCTGATAAAGTTTAATTAATTCAATTTTTAGGATAATGGTACACAGCATCTTACTTGATATTTAACAATTACAAGATTGGCAAGGTGTGTATTTCTACTTTTGTTATTTAATGATTGTGTGTGTTAACATCCTCAGGAAGAGTTAAAGGAGATAAACGTGGCGTGTCAAAAGCTGAGAGAGAGAGAGGTCAGCAAGATCTCAGTGAAGCTGTGAAATATTTTAAAGCGAGTAAATGGGTGAGAAAAGAGAATTGAACAATAAAAGCAATGCTTCGTATAAAAACTGAATCCTACAGACAACCTTTAGTAAGATTTTGTATGCATGAAAAAAAAAGATTTAAATTGTTCTTGTGTGCACACAAAAACACCTTTTTGTTATATTTATTTTCAGAAACATCACTTTAAAACTAATCCACTATAAAAAGGCAACTTTTCTTATTTTGCAAGATTCATTTATAATTATGGAATAATACATGTAAAGGGGTCATATGATGTGATTTCAATTTTTCCTTTCTCTCTGGAGTGTTACAAGCTCTTAGTGCATAAAGAAAATCAGTAGAGATGCAAAGACTAAAGTCTAAAAACCAAAGAGATATTCTTTATAAAAGTTAAAACTCTGCCACACACCCCTAAAACGGCTCGTTCAAACACGCCCCCACAAGTCTATGTCACTATGTGGAAATATTTGCATAATGCCGTCCAAATGTTCACGCAAAGAAAGAAGGTTTGGTTTCAGAAACCGCTATTAATGTTGAAGCTGTTATGTCCGGGAGATGCTGTGTGTATCTAGGCGAAAGCAAAAGCACTTTATTTGGCCTTCTGAAAGAAGATGCAGTTAGGAATCTTTAAGATTACTCACAACAGAACAGCGACGCATTTTATGGACAACTATTTCATGAACCTAGGAGAGGAGATCATTCCGACTTTGCTACGACAATCTGTTGCTTCTGAATCAGCTACTGTAAGTATGTTTTGTTATTAGTTTAAGTATTTGCTATTGATCAAATGCAGAGTTTGGTGTGCCATGTGTGTGTGTTTGTGTGCTCAGGTTTTTGTGTGAGAGAGAGACAGTGTCACACAGTGGAGTCAGCTGTCTTAACCGTCCGTGGCTTCAGGCTTGTGTACTGTCTGCAAACACATACGAGCTTCATCACTGAGTCTGTCACGCGACTCTGTTCCTCTTTCGGGCTTGACCTGATGGTTAAACTAAGGACATCACATTATTAATGGTCTTTACATTTATTTTTAAAGATGAAGCTTGTGATTATGGAAAGGGGCGTTATATTTCCGATGTGAGCCTGCCGTGTTCGGCCAATCACAATGCACTGGGTCAGTTGGCCAATCAGAGCAGACTGTGCTTGTCAGAAGGAGGGACTTCGTAAAAAAAAACTAAAAAAAAACAATGCGTTTGGAGAGAGGTATAGAGGGCCTAGAATAATTTACAGTATTTGAGAAATAATGTTTTTTGAACACTAAAGGATATATATATATTCTGTTACACCAAATACACAAAATAATGATCTTTAAAAAAGGCAGCCCTTTAATTGAACTTGGTCACATAAATACAATATTTAGGCTGTTGTTCCTCTCCAACAGAGTTCAGCACAAGAGGCCGTGGAGGACATTGAGAAGGTCTTCACTGAGCTCATCTGCTCTCTGGAGAAGAAACGCTCTGAGATTAAAGATCAGATCAGAGATCAGGAGAAGACTGAGATGGATCGAGCAGAGAAACTTCACAAACATCTGGATCAAGAGCTGACAGAACTCAGAAAAACACAAGCAGAGATTGAGAAACTTCTGATTACTGATGATCAGATCCACTGTCTGAAGGTGATGAAAGTCCTTTAATAATCATGCAGGATATAACAGGGGGCTCACCAATCATTGTTCTGTGCTTTTTCTATTTCCTTTATTTAGTGGAAACAGTCACTTGTGTGTCACTAAGTAAGTTTTTAATTATTATTGTGATTTCAGAGCTGTCACTCTGTGTGTGTTTTACCCTCATATGAAGACGTTCCCAGCATCACTCAACACACTCATCTGTCTTTTAAAGACATTTCAATCTCAGCATTCAGAGAGGTTTTGGAGGACGCCTGTCAACAGCAAACAGCCAGAATATCTCAAGAAGGTCTGAATATTCTGATATATTTGTATTGTCATATTTACCGAACAGGATTGAAACTTTAAATTAATTATGTTTGCTTTGTTTTGTCTCTTAAGTGTCAAATGTCCATGTTGCAAAGCTTCCAGAACCAAAGATTCAAAATGATTTTTTGCAGTGTAAGTTGAACTTCAGTTTCTTCTAGGCAAACACTCATTAAATAATAAGTATCAGTGATCTGTTACAATCTGACCATTTTGGAACCAAAGTGTATTTTGTTCAATATTTGTTATTATGTCCATTTCTCCCCCTCAGATTTCTGTCAGCCTCACCTGGATCCAAACACTGCACACAAAAATATCATCTTGTCAGAAGACAACAGGAAAACAACATATTCAAATGTAGTCCAGCAATATCCTGATCACCCAGAACGATTTGACATCTATGAATATGTCTTATGTAGAGAGGGTTTGTGCGGTCGCTGTTACTGGGAGGTTGAGTGCTGTGGGAACGACTGGGCTGTAGCAGTTTGTTACAAAGGAATTGGACGTAAAGGAAAAAATGATGACTGTAAACTTGGCTTGAACAAGATATCTTGGAGATTGGGCTATTTTAATAAAGATTTCTGTTTCTTACATGATAAAGCACAGGTCTGTGTCCCTGCTGCCTCTAGAATAGGAGTGTATCTGGATCAGAGAGAAGGAACTCTGTGCTTCTACAGCGTCTCTAACACAATGACTCTACTACACAGAGTCAAGACCACATTCACTGAACCCCTCTACCCTGCTTTTGTGGTTGGAAATTGTTCAATTATCAAGATAATACAACATTAGAAAGTTCACATAGACCAGTAATAGACTGATCAAAAATAAATTATTTAAAAACATGCTGTTTAAAGGGTAATTATTCTCAAATAAATATCAGTGCTGCGTATTTGGTTTCTGTTATATTTAGAGACCCTTTGATTGAGAAGCCATTAGTCAGTGGAGACAGAGGTATAGCGTAGGTTTTTGCTTAATACCTTGTTTCTGTTTCTATTGTTTATATATATTGATGACCTGGGGCCTGTTCTTCGTACGTCGCTAACTCAGTTAACTGGATTTGATTGTTGATGATTTGGTGTGATCTTGGATCATTTGGTTCTTCAAAACTCATCCCAGAGTTGCTGTCATAGCAACAGGTCTTAAACCTGCTCGGGAGCAGGCTTATTTCATGTAAACAGAAGTAGATAGCTTCTTTTCAACCAGAACTGATACTCAAAATATGTCTGCTACCACTGCTACTTTATTACAAGAGTATCGTACTGATCCAGGGACAATAATTTAAAACAATAATCATTTAGAAAAATTATTTAAAAATAATATAAAAATTATGTTTAGTCCATAACAGCCTACTATAGACACAGCCAGTTTTACTCACTGAAATATTTATTTGTTATAAAATTATTACTTCATAATTGTATTAGAGTCTTACACACATGCTATACAGATAATAGAGTCGTGCATTATTTTGAGTGATGACTGCTATTATAAGAGTGGCTTGTTGGAGTGCAGGAGATGCAGATAACATGATATTGACCCTTAAGAAACTTTCATTAATGCTGCCTGTCACGTAACAAATCTGTCCAAATATAAAATGAAATGAATAGATAATTTCTACATTGAAATAAAAATGTAAAGACTGCACAACTATTATAAATTGCGAATCTAAATAATTGGGAATCATGAAAGAAAATTCTAATAAAATAAAAACATGTATCTATTATCTGTTTCATGAATCTGTCACACCCAGGGGCTGGCTATGCTTTAACTAAGCCACACCCCTTCTCAACTTCCACCTCGAGGAGGTCCCCAAACCCGACCCAATGGCCAAACAACACGAGAACAAGTAAGTGATAAAACAATCTTTATTTAAATATCTAAAAATAGCTTGGGGAATAGGGAAAGGGCAATTAAAACTAAACTCTGACTCGGCCCTCCAGATGGGCTATGGCCGGGAAGAGGTCAGGGAGCAAGGGGGCCACGGGGATCCGGGGCGTGGGACTCGGGCCCCGGCCTGAGTCTTAGGTATCCGTAGCGCCCTCCTTCTTCCTCCTCTTCGCTGAATACAGCTCACGGTAAGTACTGGTTCACACAGTTCGTTCTCGAGGTGCTCACTCTCTTTCTCTTCCTCCACAGGCAACGGGCTCTTTCTCTTTCTCCACAGGCAACGGCTGGGACACACAGGCACAGTTAATTCAGCTTGGTTTTGCTCTCACCTCTTCGCTGATTACAGCTCACAGTAAGTACTGGTTCACACAGTTCGTTCCTTGGGTGCTCACTCGCTTTCTCTTTCTCCACAGGCAACGGCTGGGACACACAGGCACAGTTAGTTCAGCTTGGTTCTGCTCTCACCTCTTCGCTGATTACAGCTCACAGTAAGTACTGGGTCACACAGTTCGTTCCTTGGGTGCTCACTCGCTTTCTCTTTCTCCACAGGCAGCGGCGTAAGTACAGGTTTCCTCAGTCTCTCCTCGTGTTACCCACTCTCTCTCCTTTTCTCTCCACAGGTATCAACTTGGGCACAATAGCACAGTTAGTTTGCTTTGAATGGCTCTCACCTCTGGGCTGGACACAGCGTACTGTAAGTACAGGGTTCGCTCTATTCCTCCTCGTGTTATTCACTCTCTCTCTCTTTTTCTCTCCACAGGTATCAACTTGGGCACAATAGCACAGTTAGTTTGCTTTGAATGGCTCTCACCTCTGGGCTGGACACAGCGTACTGTAAGTACAGGGTTCGCTCTATTCCTCCTCGTGTTATTCACCTCTCTCTCCTTTTCTCTCCACAGGTATCAACTTGGGCACAATAGCACAGTTAGTTTGCTTTAAATGGCTCTCACCTCTGGGCTGGACACAGCGTACTGTAAGTACAGGGTTCGCTCTATTCCTCCTCGTGTTATTCCCTCTCTCTCCTTTTCTCTCCACAGATATCAACTTGGGCACAATAGCACCGTTAGTTTGCTTTGAATGGCTCTCACCTCTGGGCTGAACACAGCGCACTGTAAGTACAGGTTTCCTCTGTTTCTCCTTGTGTTACTCACTCTCTTTCCTTTCCTCTCCACAGGTATCAACTTGGACACAAAACACAGTTACTCTGCTTTGGATGGCTTTCACCTCTGGGCTGGACACAGCGTACCGTGCTATCTCCGGAGATCTGAAGCACGCTCACAACATATACTGTACTGAACTAGGCTAGGACCAGCAATCTCCTTGTCCTCCCACGCCGAAGTGCGTGAAGGCGGGGGTTTATCTGACAGGACACACGGCAATACACAGCAGCCCACAGCAATATACAGCACCACGTCAAAATTATAGGTTTTCACAGCACGAAGACTCACCCACCACACTCAGTGTACGGAAAGGACACCCGTCTTCCTTCACCTCGCCTGGTTCGGATCTGGCGATGGAATATGCGGCCTAGCTAGTGATGTCGTCGTTGTGACTACTTCAATAAGTATTCCTTCGGCTCTCCCACCACACTATATTAGGGGTAGGGCCGCCCTCCTCCTCCTGGAGAGATCTACACAACGCCAGGTCAATATACAGGGCACTTTCGACTGGCTCTTAGTACTCACATCAATGCCACTTCCAATCCCCTTTTTCACGTCGTCTCAGTTCGCCGTATAATCTGTTCACTTCTCAACCTTTAAGGTTCGCGATGTCTTCACAATCATACAATTCCAGCCTGAGGGAGAGAGAGAGTTAGACAGCTACCAGCAGCGTACCAAGACGGGCACAACCCAGTGCTTCACACACACCAAAAAGAGCTTCCCAGACTGGGAAATAACTTGGCCTTAAGTACTGCCTTGTCCAGCGTATCCTCCAATCACCAACCGCTGTCCCTAACTAGGCACAGGTGCATCGAATTCCCTGATTTTCCTTCTTACGGCGCTACCGGAAGTTCCGGTGTTCTGTTTTTCCGGTCCGGGCGGAAACGCTTCCGGGCGGAACCAAACTTCCCGAATTTTGGTTCCGCCCCTAAAGATCGTCACCTTGTGACATATCTATTATAACATTTATGTAGTTTTGTTTGCTTGGCTGTTTCCCTTATAAAAGTCCAGAAATGTGTCAAGTTTTTCGTCGGGTGTCATTTTAAATTATATGACGTCATTACATTGCCGTCTTGCCACCAGCCAATCGCTGCACTGCTGATCATGGTTTCGAGTATCGATACATATCCCCTTTTAAGCCAACGCATGAACGCGCAATTATCTCAGATAACTAAGAGTTGGACTCGCAATCGAAAGGTTGTGAGTTTGAGTTTCGGGCCGGCAGGAATTGTGGGTGGGGGGAGTGCATGTACAGTTCTCTCTCCACCTTCAATACCACGACTTAGGTGCCCTTGAGCAAGGCACCGAACCCCCAACTGCTCCCCGGACGCCGCAGCATAAATAGCTGCCCACTGCACCGGGTGTGTGTTCACAGTGTGTTTGTGTTTGTGTGTGTGTGTGTTCACTGCTCTGTGTGTGCGCACTTCAGATGGGTTAAATGCAGAGCACAAATTCTGAGTATGGGTCACCATACTTGGCTGAATGTCACGTCACTTAACATGATATGTATATATATATAATTATTATTATTATATTTTTTTTTTGGTATGTCTGCATTTTCTGTGAATTGTGATTTATTTTGGTGAGTATAATAATTGTGGTGGGATGTGATGAAATGAGCCAAAACCACTATAACCTATCACTGTTTCACGTGTTTACATATGTATTACTGCAAAGTCCAAGTGAAATGCCAAATTCAGCTGCACTTTTTAATGCCAAGGTAATAGAAAACAATGTGATTGCTACATTCTATTATCAAGTGTTTGTAATTCCCTCGCCGTTTAAGGAATTTTTTTTGTGAGGGATCATATAAAAGAATTGCATTCTTATGGATAGCAATCAATGTTAAGGCATACGGTAGAATGAATATGACAGAATATTTTACAGTGTTTTCACTGTCCTGTTCTCAAATGAGATGCATATACTGTATGGAGCTTGCCTGGATGTCATTTTGTGGCACTTTTCGGTTCACTGTATATTACTTAACATATAAGAATGCATGCAACATGCAACTGTGACTTTGCTCTTTACATGTAACGCGTTGCTACAAAATAAAAGGGAGCCTACTGTATCCATGCAATTATGTATATTATATTTCTGCATACTATAACTCCTGCCTATACACAAATTTGCCGTAGTAAACTTTTACCTGCTGTTGAAATCTGTATCTAAAAAGTGTTATACACTACAGCATTCAGCTAGTCAAAATTGCCTTTCTTGTATTGTAGTATATTCAGCTGTCAAACAAAACAAAACAAAACAAAACAAAAAAACAGAACAAAAATGTATAAAGTATATAACTAACATATTCCATGTTTGGTGAAAAACAACTAATTATTTTGACAATGACAAAAACGTCTTATTTTGAAAACCAATAATCAGAATCAGAAGTAGCTTTATTCTCCAAGTGTGTGCAAACCCACAAGGAATTTCTTGTGGCTTTTAAGGAGCTCTTGTTACATAGCCTACACACATACTGTACATAAGCTACATACAATAACAAGGTTTTGAAGCGTGAAATAAAGTGGGTGGGTTACTAAAATCTGCAGACTTGCAGTAGCCTAGCTGTGATGTCCTATAAAACAGTGTCATTTTAATTAAAGTCAATATTTTATACGTCTATAAAGCATGTGTTAACAGAAATTTCCAATAGGTGGCAGAAATGCGTTTTCGAGTTTGTCCTAAAGAACAAACCGGATGCTCAAAGGAGAGGGTTGCCAAGTCCGCTGTTTTACAGGCGATCTTTCAAACTGATGCACTGAGAGGATCCTGGGGATGGTTTTGTTTCGCACACCTGGCAACCCTGCTAAAAGCTAAAAGTGAGCATTTTAACCATCGTGAAAGAAGGGCTAATATGGAATATTTTCGACGGATGTGAGATTCAAGACAGATTTACAGAGATTACGGATATTAACCTGCTCCAGAGTTCAAATACGAATGTAATGAAACGCATCATATGTCCCGGTTTGTTATTAATTATAGTCTATTGTGTTGACAGCGAGTTTTTTTAAAGGCTCTATGAGTGAGTGTGTAGCTCTGTGTGATCAAGATTTAATTCCAAGGCTTAATGTTATTAAAAACCGTGTTTCTTGATGTTTGTGTTGATCTTATGTACATTGTCCATATGTGAACTACTAGAGTAGCTAACGATACATTGTATTCTACATCGAATCATCATTCATTTTGATCAGCTTCCATTCAGTCTGTTCATATTTTGTATAGAGTGGATCTCTAGAAAATCCTCTTCTTTTCATAATTTAACCTCTGCTTAAGATTGTTTTTTAGATTTTTTTTTTTTAATAGGTCTTGTACACCACGAATAATATTGAATCAGTGATGCATGTCTTATGTTCCTGTCTGCTAAAACATAATTTAATGTAACGTTACATGTAAATCTCTGTTTTCTATCATCGATTTCTGATTAGTTTGTATATTCTTTTAAGAATATAAAATCCTTGGTTACATAAAAATGAGCAACCTTCTTATGGAGTGGTTTTACTAACATATAACTATATTAACATACTCTATATGTCTGAAAACACACATTCACTTAAATTAAGTGTAATTAAAGTAATTCAGTATGAATTATTTTTTCATTTGGCAGCTCTGGTACACATTTCACAACAGACCACCAATGAAGGTTAGCAATATTCCCATCATCCTCTAAGAAGAGAAACTGCTCATTTGTGACACACTATGGCAAAGACTGAGTTGGTTGAAGTGGAGATTGATGACATGAGTGATCCACAAACATCCCGAAACAATTATGATGAAGAAACTGAGGAAGAAACAGGTTGGTCTTTATTATTGACTGCTGAGAAACATTAAGATAAAGCTTCAGTTCACCAGATTTAATGCTAGTGAAATAATAAGCAATATATGAATGATAAATGAAACAGAAAATGCATCATAACCTTACATTGCAGCTGTCAGCCACATTTTGATCGTATTATCAAGCAAATGACAGAACTAACCTTTGGCAACTTTTGGCATATATTGTTGCTTTCTGTTCTTAAATCATGTTAACTTAAACTGATTAAGTTAAAAATTAACTATTAAGTATGTTTATTTCAGATCGGATGGAAGTGAAAGAGCAAAGACAAGAACTAAGCGAGGAGGAGGAGGAGGAACATCGCAACTTCAAAACTCGAAAAAGAAAATCCAACAAGCAGCAGCACATTTGCTCACATTGTGGAAAGAGTTTCAAATATAAATCAGGTCTCAGGAATCATCTGTGGTGCCACTCTGCAGAAAAGCCGTTTAACTGTGCTCAGTGTGGTAAAAAGTATATTTCTTTATCAAATCTAAATCTTCACCTGAAAGTTCATTCGGATGAGAAGCCTTACGCGTGTTCTGTGTGTGGAAAGAGTTTCTCTCGACTGGACTGTTGTAAACAGCATCAGAAAACACACGATGAAGTGAGAGATCACGTGTGTTGTGAGTGTGGAAACAGCTTTACTACAGCTGGCCAGCTGAAACAGCATCAAGTAGTTCACACTGGAGAAAAACCTTACAAGTGCTCATATTGTGACAAGAGCTTCGCTCAACGTGGAAACCTGAAATCACACGAGCGAGTTCACACTGGAGAGAAGCCATACCAATGCACTCAGTGTGGAGAGAGTTTCAAATATTCAAATTTTCTCAATGATCACATGCGTGTTCACTCTGGACAAGAGCCATTCATCTGTGATCAGTGTGGCAAAGAGTTTAATGCATCCTCAAATCTGAAAAAACACCTGAAAATCCATTCAAATGAACGGCCTTATGTGTGTCCTTACTGTGGGAAGAGCTTTTCAGTGTTGGTCTGTTGCCAACGGCACCAGAAAATCCACACTGGTGAGAAAGATTACGTGTGTAGTGAGTGTGGGAAGGGCTTTACTACACTCGGCCAACTGAAATGCCACCAAAAAATTCATACTGGAGAAAAACCGTACAAGTGCACGTTTTGCGACAAGAGTTTCACTCTGTCTTCACAACAGAGATCACACGAACGAATTCATACAGGAGAGAAGCCGTACAGCTGTACTCAGTGTGGAGAGAAGTTCAGACATACAAACTCTGTAGTTAATCATATGAAAAAGCATTTTCCACCAAGTCTATCCACTTAGTTCGTTTCCAGGTGCTTTGTAGAAATTACGCATATTTATATATTCAGGTCTTAAAGTAATTGCATTGTTTCTGCATGCAATTAAAATTGAGGGTGGCGCAAAACAACATAAAGAAAATCAAAACACTGCAACTGGCAACAAAATAGGTGGCATTGAAGAATAAACATTTATATAGGAAAGTCAATAAAGTATGAGTGTTGTGGCCACATACAGTGTAAGCATTATTCTGTGGCACTGTGAGATCCTGTGTTTTAATTAAATAATGTGAGATTCGGATAAAGTTAATGTGTTAGTTACAGTAAACTTGAATTCCTGTATAATCTTTCTTTTTAGATTGCCTTTTTTTATGATGAATCGCTTCTTGTATTCCCCATTTGTAAGTCGCTTTGCATAAAAGGGTCTGCTAAATTAATAAATGTAAGCTATATAACACAATAATTGTGGAGATATTTATTCTGTTATGTTGGGGGACAATAAAAGTTTTGAATCACTTGAATCTTACATGTATTTTTACTGTTTGAGTGCCCCTCATTAAGGCATGGACAAAATAAATTAACCCAAATTAAAAGAGACTGGACACACACACATATATATGAACAACAATCAGTCTTCTGTCAGTATGAAACGATTCCCTCAAGTTGAGTTTTTAATTTTTTTTAAACTTACGTTTTAAATCTCCTAGATGGAAGTTGTCTATAGTCTCTGTATAATAGCAGAAATATAATTATTATTGCATTGACAACATCTCTGATTATGTGTGATATTAAAGGAGTAGATCACTTCCCTTCCACTTGTTCCAAACCTGTATGAGTTTCTTTCTTCTGTTGAACACAAAAGAAGATATTTTAAAGAAAAGGTTGGTATCTGAACAGTTGATGAAAATAAAATAATACTATGGAAGTCAATGCTGCCCATCAACTGATGACTTAATTTTAATTCTGGACGTGAACTACTCATTCAAGTAATGTTGAAATGTAAAAGTAATACTGGAGCAATAGTATTTTAAATGTTTGTGACGGTTTTGTTGCCTAGCCTAGGATTATTTTTGATGCCATAACACGAAACAAGCGCTACATATTAATAAAAGAACACACATTTAACAGAGCCTTCTCATTTGGTTGTACCTAATCTAATAGATTACATTTAATTGATTAGAGCTGAGTTTTTGTTGCATTTACATGATTTTGGACAGTCTGGTGTGTTTCGAGGGTTTTGAATAATTTTGAGTGTGAATGAATCATTCGGTTCAAATGATTCAGAGATTCGAAAAGCTTCACCACAGAACTCCGCCCTCCCTTCGACGTGGCCAATCAGCTCGCGCTGGCCTCGCATGATGTCACGCGCCAGCTAGCTCTCGGAAGAAAAGCCACCTGCGCCGCGCGCTCCGCTCCTCCCCGCCGGATGCAACCGAGAAAACACGGACGCGTTAGTTTTCAGCTTTAAAGTTTGTTTTATAGGAATTAACGGCGTGACATACGGTCACACACAGTACAAAAGTGTAAATCTCGGCGAGTGTTTTTGTCCGCGCCGAAGCTTCGAGGAGTTCTCGCGAGAGTAAGTATAGTAGCAGCGCGTGGCTGGTTTGTTTGTGTTTGTGCTTTAAATTGTTTCAAAGCAGTTGAAGCCGCAGGACCGCATTGGGTCGTATTGCGATTGTGCAATCTTGTTCTGCACCATGTTTTACACGAATTATATTGACAGTATTCCGGATGACTGTCAGACAGTTACGAAAATAGGTTTGTGTATCATTTTCACTGTTAATGTGCAAAGGTCACACTGAATGTTGTGAAATGCATGAACTAATCAGAGGTGAACAGTGAGGGGGAGTCTCTTTAAAACCCTTTACATTTAATCTTCTGTGTATGTCAGCGGTGATTTAGACACTGCATGATGGTATTTCCTATTTTAGGCCGCTGTCACTTCTGCAAAGTTCTTTCCATTCCCTTTGTCTCGTGTGATTTTGTACTTCTGTTGTCTTTAAAATCGTGCCCACTTCCTGTTACCCATTGAATTTGCATATGTTCGTTATTCATTATGGATAACTTTCTCAACCCTTACGCAAACAAGCTCTGAGACGTGTGTGTGTGTGTGTGTGTGTGTGGTGTACATGTGTCTGTTTGAGTTTAAACGGCAGGTTCTGTACTTTTAATGATCAAAAGGTAAGTTTATCAAATAAATCTGATATGTATCAATCAAAATTAACAATATAACCCAGAAATGTTTTTGATATACAACTGTGGAATTCATAAATTTTTTAATTCAAACATTTGGGGCCTGTGTTAAAATCATCTTCTTCTTCTTATTATTATTATTTTTTTTTGACCGTTTTCAGATGGATGCAATAAAGTGTTGAAATACAGTAGTTTTCTCTCTTCATAGTAAAAAAGCAGCAGACATCTGCTTTCATCTAAAGTTTTGACTGTCTACTCGACTGAATCGCCTCATCAAGAGGCCACTGTTAATTTTCTTAGCTGCTGTTTATCAGCTGAGGTCAAGCTTAAATCACTTCTCTGAGTATGCTCAGAACGAGAGAGGAAAGCAGGAAGTCTCAGTAGCTAAGGCTTCCTCTTTCTTTGATCTCATTCGATTTTCAACTTTTTTTATGGGTCATGTAAAGCTGTTTTCTGCATCGAGGTCAAACGGAGGATGAGGTTGTCACAGAAACACGACACAACATCTCGACTTATTCTTCAGGAGTCTTGATGTTGAACTCTGCCTGACCTTTAAACTTTATTGCGACTGGTTGTTAAAGTCACTCCTGTGGAGGCACTGACCACATGTGGTGCACAAAGTTTTAACCCCTAAAGAAGTTATTAGTTTTCAATTTTGCTAAAGATTGATGCTATACAAAAAATAAGGTGGCACGATTAAGGGGAAATATATTTGTTTTATTGTCTATTTATTTATGCAAGTTTAAAGTATAAAGTGTAAAGTTTGTAATAATAAGTCAATGGCTAATAATAATAATAATAATAGTATTAAATGTTAAGTATTATTATAATTATTATTATTAAAACAGTAAGAAATATTACTGTTGTAATGTTACTGTAAAATAAAAAACATTTAAGAAAATACAAAAAATATTGATATTTTGCATTACAGCTGTAAATTTACAATACTGTCTTAATTTCCCCTTATTCACATGTTAAACCATCAGTTTTTTTTTTTTTTTTTTTTTTTACTGCTGTGCATTTTGAAACATGTCGCACATTTATTTATTTATTTAAAAACAGCCATATTACAATTTTGGTTTAATTTTCATTAATCGTGCATCCCTAATGCACAGTTAATTCACTTATACAACTTTCTGCAGCTTGAGACGTTTTTTTTTTTTCTCGTTATTAATGACTCAATGGCTTTTTATTTTAAGTTACTTTTTAAGTGCTGCTAGAGTTTATTTATTTTATTCCTTTCCATCTTGTTTTTAGGAAACCAAGATAAATTAAAGTAAAATCATTTATTATTATTTATGGAATACATACTTGGCACAAAGGAAGGGTTAATACCTGAAAATGTTCTGCACATTTGCTCTTTTTTTTTTTTATTGCATATTTTTGTGACCTGAGGAATAAATGTTATAAGCTTTTTTGGCTGAATTTGGATGAGTGTGGAATCTTTCATCTTCATATTTTTGTATGTTTTGGAATAAATAATAAAAAATACATTTATTAGCTTATAATAAATTTATTTTTAAAGTTGGAATGGGATTGTCCATTACCAAGGCCAAACTTAAATCTGGGTCTACATACATTTATGTTTAGTTAAAAAAGAAAAAAAAGATTTTTCTTCCTGAGAGAAAGTTTATGTATATGTGTGTGTTGACTGATGAAATTGTGACTTCTGGTTCTGGTTCTGGTTGAGCACAGGTAGCTGTTCTCCTAACAGAGCTCTTCTTTCTCTCCGCGCAGGAGTTTGAGGCTTAATAACAGTCGTCTGGCTGACGTGGATCCTCCCTCAGTCCTGCAGTGATCTGAAAGGTGAGTGTTTGCTCAGTAATTCATAGTTACACCACAGTTTATTCCAGTGAAACACCATCGTCATGAGGGAGTCGAGAGAGAGAGAGAGAGAAGCCAGTCGTGTGTTTGGTGCTCGTTGAGGGAGGAGAGTTGCTCTGGAATCACTCCACTCTGAACTGCTTTCTTTAATTTTCTCCCTTTTCTCCTGCTGTATGCTGACACAGAAGCTGCAAGGCATGGAGGGTAAGACCAGACTTTGTTCTACATGTCTTGTGTAGATTGTGTGGATAAAATCTCACAGTCTTCTTCTTTCATTACTATACAAGCTCATAGTTGATGGTCTAAACGAAGCACTAGAACTCAGTACTGAACTTTAGTGTGTAACACAGGCCGCACTATTTGTGCTCCGGACATGAATGATTCCTCAAGTTCAACTAATGTGTCTGGTTGACAAGAGGTGTGCTGTTACTTTTCTAACTGATGGAATACATTTTTTTTTGCTGTGCTTGTTTTAAGGGCTAGTCAAAGATTTTTTTATAACTTTTATACCAACATAATTATATAATAGTAATAATAATAATGTATTGTTATTATTAGTAGTAGTAGTGCATTTATTAAAGTTATTTATTAAACTATTAGAATATTATTAAAATACCAATATCACAACAACAATATTAATAATAAATAAAATAAAATATTATAAAATAAAATAATAATTTGTAGACGTAGTAGTATTAAAAAAATGTAAAAGATATTAAGTAAAAAAAAAAAGATTAAAAAAATATCTGTAAAATTGCAATACTGGTTTTTGTGGCCGTCATAATTTCTTAAAATTTAAATGTTAAAGTCACCATCACATCAAAATTGACAGTTTTGCATTATAATTAACACGGCAATATAATAACTTTTTGCTCTTTTTTTATTTTTTTTTATTCATGCCCCTTCATAATCTTCAAGTGAAATCATTAGCCTAACTTCCCTTCCCTTGCAATGACATCTCATCTTTTCTATACACTGGCACTTAGTTTATAAACTTCCATGTTTTGTTGCTGCATTCTCACATTTTGGGTGAGATTTAACATTGATGGTGATAGAAATATAAATGTTCTTCATTTTGATCTCTGTCTTGGTTTGTTATTACTTGTGTGAGAGTGTTTGTTTGGTTTAGACCAGTCGAGCTCATTTCCTGAGAAGGGTTTGGCTCCGGGGATCTCTGTTCAGTAACTAGCTGGAATAAGTGAAGGATGTGACACGTGACTCCTCTTCTGGAGAAAATAAATGCATCAAATCAGCATATTAGAATGATTCCTGAAGGATCATGTGACTGTGAAAACTGGAGTAATGATGCTGAAAATTCAGCTTTGCATCACAGAAATAAATTATTTTTAAATGTATTACAATAAACAGGTGTTTTAAATTGTAATAGTATTCACAATATCACAGTTCTTAGTGTTTTAGATCAAATAAATACAGCCTTGGTGAGCAGAAGAAACTTCTCTCAAAAAGCATTAAATGCTTTTGAACTGTAGTGAATATTTAAAAAACACTGTGTTCAAAAGAAGTTTAAAATTATTTAAAATATTCATTATCTCATTTTAATTTTGTGCCTCTTTCAGCAAAAAATAAGCCCTTCCTCCGTGTTGTTTATTGACATGTCAGAAATCATGATGTCATTGTGCGTGAGAGTTCAAGGGAGAGTCCAAAGCCATGTTTCCACCGCAGGAACCAGAATCAAAATAAAGTACAGAGTAAATAAAATGCCCCTTAGTAAGTCCCTGCTGTCGAGATGGTACTCTATCAAAGTTCCTGAACTTTCGGGGGCGGAACTTGGGCGCTAAACATCCTGATTGGTTGAGTTCACGCAGCATTGTGATTTCAACCACCATTTATTTGGATAATTTTTAAAATATTACTGTTATTGTGTCGTGAAATGTAGTTTTAAAAGTATTTTTATGTGAGAATGTAGTTGTTTAAAACTCAAATCTGCGGTTTATTTATAAAAACAGTGCCTATTTAAAAATATGTTTCGCCGATTTCGGAGAGACTGTGGTCTCCATGCGATCAGCGTGTATCCTCCAAGAGCAGCCTCGCCTCGGCTAGACCTTCTGGTATGTGCCACTGGCTCTGATGTCTCTTTAGTGGTTAAACATAAAATATAATTCGTTTTTAAATTAAAACGAAAGGAGGCAGTGGTATATGATTTCCTATTTTATTTTATTGTGAATATACAGTGAGGAAAATTGCAGTAGCCAAGGCGAGCTGACTGATGAGCAAAGTCTGAACCACTGAGGATGCAAGTCCGAAATTTGCATACTTAGTAAGAAACGCGTGCAGACCTACGTCACCAGACTATTTGCCTAATCTTCACGGTACTTTAGACCACGGTGAAATGCAGAAAGGTCTGGGGGAAAAAAAGTTAATGGTACAATTGTTCCGGGTAATTTCGATGGAAATACGGCACAAGTGTACTCAAAATTGAGACACCTGGTCTGCGATTTGTTTAATTTAGTTTCAAGTGCAGCAATATATAACAACACACTGTGTCTTTAAAAGTCATAACAAGCTTCATTACTCTTTTATTTTACTCTACAGTGCCGCTGACTCCTCTCTGGACTACTTCTTGCACATGGGATCGTGTCGTCTCTTTTGATTGGCTGCCGCTCACCGGTCTGTCCTGCTCATGAGGTAACCCCGGCTGTGGTTGTTGATGCCCGTGGCTGGGCCGTGATGGGGCAGAGGGTGTCAGGTGTGGTGAAATCCACGGATGAGCCGGAGACGAGCGAGCTGGTGTATCCGCCGGTGTTCACGTCGCTCCATAGCCACGGCGTCCCGTTACCCGCCCGTCTGGAGTTGCTGTTGGACATGCCGCCGGCGGGACCGGATATCCAGCTTCAGCACGCCTGGAACCCAGACGACCGCTCGCTCAACCTCTTCATCAAAGACGACGACCGGCTCACGTTCCACCGTCACCCGGTGGCCCAAAGCACGGACTGCGTGCGGGGAAAAGTCGGATTTACCCGTGGTTTGCACGCTTGGACTTTGCGCTGGCCCGTACGGCAGCGCGGCACACATGCTGTAGTCGGGGTCGCGACTTCTTCCGCTCCCTTGCTAGCCGGCGGATACTCCGCCGTAGTCGGCAGTGATGCCGAAGCCTGGGGTTGGGACTTGGGACGAGGTCACCTTTACCACGACAGGAAGAGCCGGACCGGCCCTGCGCCGTCGTATCCGGAGTTTATCGAGGACAAGGAGGAGGAAGGGACGTTCACGGTGCCTGAAGAGTTTCTGGTGGTTCTGGACATGGACGAGGGAACGCTGGGATTCTGTGCCAATGGGAACTACCTGGGCGTGGCGTTTCGCGGGCTGAAAGGGAAGCAGCTGTACCCGATCGTCAGCGCCGTGTGGGGTCACTGCGAGGTCACCATGACCTACGTCAATGGATTAGAACGTACGTGTCTTTTTCAGTTTCTGCGGCTTCTGGTTTTCCTCCTTTTCTCATGTTTTCTGTCATTACTATCCATGTGCTTGAGTGCATGTCAATTTCAGTCCAGCTCTTTAGAGATCTTTTCATAGCTTCGCTGTTGCTTCATATGATTAATTGCGCAACCACTCACACTAACTGGTAAAAACATGTTTTTCTAATCCTTTTCTGTAAAAGCAGTTTTAGATGCACCTATGAAATTATTCCCATATTGCTAGCACAATGCCACATTTCCAGACTTCTCTAAAAAAGGCAGTTTAATAGGGGTTTTACATGGTTGCAACACCAACCCGGGAATTTACAGAAGCGTTTAAAGAGGCCATATCCTACATTTAGTATCATTTTATTCATTTTGTTTCTTCCCCAAAAAGCCTACTTACAGTTGATTCAAATATAGTTGGATATGCAAGTCACACCTATTTTAAAAATTCACTTGGTGTGCTGCAGGATCTTTTCACTAACATCACATTTCTTTCTTGCTTTCTTTTTAAAAGTCAGTGTACACTACTGTTGAAATGTTTGGGGTTGTTGTTTTTTTTATGTTTTTGAGTCTCTCATGCTCACCAAAAAAATATGAAATATTAATACAATTTAAAATTACTGTGGTAAATATTCTATTTGAATTTTCTTCAATGTTTAAAACCGTTTTCGCTGCTTAATATTTTTGTGGAAATGGATACTTTTTTTGTTTTTTTTTGTTCAAACGAAGAGCATTTATGTGAAATAGAAACCTTTTGTAACACTATAATATACTTAACTGTCACTTTTGATAATTTTAACACATCCATCCTCATTAAAAGTATTATTTAATAAATACAAAAAAAAAAAAATAATAATCACACTGACCCCAAACTTTCAACATGTAGTGTTTAAAGTCAGTTTTTAAATGTTTCACAATGCTTTGTCATTTTCAACACTATATTTAAAAAGTAAGTTATAGTTTAAACGGATGTTAAACTGGATGTTGAACCATTCTTCTACAACATCATGAATCACTCAGCTTATCTAGGATCAGTGCTGACTTTGAAGTCATAATGAGTGTTTTCACATGATCACTGGAGGTCTTTGACCCTTGACCCTTACTGATCTCTGCTTTGTCCCGCAGCTGAACCCCTGCCTCTGATGGAGCTGTGCAGGAGGGCAGCACGACAGGCTCTGGGACGCCACCGAATCCATCACATCGAGTCTCTGCCACTGCCTCAGATGCTCAGGAACTACCTGCAGTACCAATGAGAGACACAAACACACACATACAGCCAAAAAAAATCACCTTCGTTCACTGAAAGCGTGCTCAGAAATGATCTGCGGTGCTGTAGAGGCTTTGTGCTGTGCACAGACATTAAGTGTCGTAGGGACAGACGCCCCATGACGAGTATCTGGTTTTATACATGATTATGAGATGATTAATGAGAATGAGATGTCTGTATTTGTGTGTGAGAACGACTCAAGTTCATGTCTTCCATAGAAATAATTTTCTTAAGAGCTGATGATTTTTGCATTTAATTTCACTTTTATCCAAACACTATTAAGGACCTAGCTTTCTTGGACATAAATCCAACATAATCATATTAGAGTAATGCATTTTATTCCAGAAAATGGGTTCTTATTCTTTTGCAGGTTTTAACTAATACACATCCGCAGCGCCTGAGAGCTTTTAAAATCCTTTTTCCGTTTGTTCATCATGAGTTTGTTTTCGTTTGTGTTCATGACGAAGCTGATTAAATCAGTTTTCAGATGTTTTTAGCGTATAAACGCAACTTTGAAATAGTGAAGCAGATTTTTGCAGATTTATTATTTCAGATTTTTATATGAAATGGATGCTTGTCTTTTTCAGGGATCCAACAGAAACCCGCAAGACGGCAGACACGACTTTGTTCATTTGTGACCTTTGAAATGTGAATAAAAATAAAACTCCAAAGCCAAACGCTGTCCGCTTCTCTTTTATTTCTGTAGTCTCACTTGCTTTTAAAATCAAATGTTTGACTCCGATTCTGATGTGATCTGTTTATCTAATATGACAAATATGAAAAAAGTATTTATAATTAATATTTTACTTGAAATAGCATTTTATGTCTCATCATAATATTTGATATTTATTTGAATGTTGACCCTTTAGTGAGGAATGTTGTCATAGTATGGAGTTATTTGTCACAATTTTTCACAACTGTTTTTAAATGTGTCCTTGATATGTTTTTTTTAATCATTATCAAAATCCTCATCATGATTAAATACTCCTAATTATATGACCAGTTAGAATGTCTTTATTTAATGAATTTATTATATACTCCTGAGAACCAGAAAAAATGGTTTCAGGCTATTTTTAGCAAACTTGTGCAAAGATGATCAGTTTTATGAAAGATGAAACAGAATGAGTTGATATACTACTGCACTTTATGGAATATGTGTGTACAATGTCCATGAATTGGTGTTTCCATTATATACAATGTATCTATACATTGCATCTGATAAGCATGAATGTATTATTGGGGTAAACCATAATGAAAAAAAAAAAAGATTGATCCATAATTTATTATGTCTCCCCAAAATGTCTGATTAACATGATGCTTGTCTTGGTGTCCTCTACAGAAGACATGAATGAAAAGTATTCCCCGTTTTGTAACAAAAAGTCATATTCCAATTTGAAACCCCATAACATTTGTCTGTTTATTTATGACAAACAATTCGAAAATGAGTCAGATGTAAATGATAATCGCAAAACATTATCATATTTCCCTAAGAGTGCTAAATTTGATCATTCTAATACCAGTCATATTTAAAGATAAAGAAAAAATTGATACGTATAATATGCTTTGGCAATATTGTATTATTTACATTCATGCCAATAAAGCAATTTTGAATTGAATTGGAAAAGGAGTGTTTATGATCAAACTTTCAATATTTGGTATCTCTAACGCCCTGAATGTGCTCTGTACAAGACATCTAGACCTAAATCTGTGGCCTTTTTTTTCTTTAAATATAACTGTATGCGACACTTTACCCAAATCTGGCAAATGCTAAAATACATGAGGACACAAAGAAATGACTGCGTGAACGTGCTAAACGTGTGACGTCACTAGATGTCGCTGTTGTATGATTGTGTGCGTTCATGGCGTCTCACCAGTCTGAAGTGCCAGTTCGACGTTAATGCATTTTATTGTGGTTAAATTCCAGTAAAACATCAATGTTTATGAGTAAAATGATTTAGGAGACTAATTTCTTAAAACCGTTTTTATTGACCCATGTAGAGAAAGTGCAACAGAAAGGAGCAAATTGAGTCGGTAAGATGTACAAACACATAATACATTCAATAGCACTTGTAATGAGAGAAAAGTCATTTACAAAACAGCTCGCACACAAATGTACCGCATGTTACACACAAGAGAGACCGATGGAGTAAGACGACACTTAAAATGAAGCACGTACGGATTTACAAAGAAAAAGAAAAATCTTTTCAAGGACGTCAGGTTTCAGGTTTATTATGGATGTCTGATCATTTCACATTAAAACGTCTGCAAGATGTCTGTTAAAGATCAGTTCATCTGGAAAGCATCTGCTGTTGTACTACCAGTCAAAAGTTTTTGAAAAGTAAGATATAAAAAATATATATTTTTACCATTTAGAATTACTGCTTTCTATTTGAATGTATTTTCAAATTGAATTTATTCCTGTGATTTCAGATCAGATTTTTCAGCATCATTACTCCAGTCTTCGGTGTCACATGATCCTTCAGAAATCATTCCAATATTCTGATTTGCTGCTCAAGAAACATTGATTATTATGTTGAAAACAGCTCAGTAGTATTTTTCAGGTTTCTTAGTTAGCATTCATCTGAAATAGAAATATTTTGTAACATTATAAATGTCTTTATCATCCTTGCTAAACAAAAATGAGAAAAAAAATGTAACAGACTCCAAGCTTTTAAATGGTATAATGTGTAACAAAAGCTTTTTATTTCAGGTAAAATGCAGAATTTTTGATTTTTCTATTCATGAACCTGAAGGGAAAAAACAGCTTCTCAACTGTTTTAAATAATAATAAAATCAGAATATTAGAATGATTTCTGAAGGATCATGTGACACTGAAGACTGATGCTAAAAATGCAGCTTCGATCACAGGAATAAAATACATTTTAAAATATATTCAAAAAGAAAGCTGTTATTTTAAATCATAAAAATATTTCACAATATTACTGCATCTAAAATATTACTGCATTTAAAATGTTTATGATTCAAAATGTATGTAAAACTGACATCTTAGAGAAGCCTATCAGATGTTTGACACAGCAGATGCTTTCCAGATGAAGAGATCTTTAACAGACGTATGTGTGCTATCTGGGAGAAAATAAGATGCACTGTAGAGACCTCAAAATGAGTCTCTCTTTAATCAAACTCCTGAACAGGAGACTGCTCGAGGTTCTTCTGTGACCTCACTGTCTCTCATTCTGTTATTGTCCTCCAGCGGTAGAAACAGAGAGTGTAAAGGGAAAAGACGGACTTTTATTAGTTTGTCATCTCACCAAAAACTGTATCACAAAGGATCAGAGCTGTTTCGAAGTCTTTCGAAGTGTGTTTGCACGTCAGCTCACTTGTATTGCAGGTCACTATAGAATGCTACAGGTAGAGCGTTGTGTTTTCAGCAGTGACATGTTGATGTTCCCCATTGCACCCTGGTCTGATGATGTATGGAGGAAGTCATGCTGGTTTCCTCTTCATCACTATCTGATTCTGTAGTAGAGATATCACAGTCATCTTCCTCATCTTCCTCTTCCTCCTCAGTTACTTCTTCTGCTGACTGAAGCTCCTGAAAGCTCTGGAATGAACCAAATGAATCTACTGTCATAGACATTATTCGAATTATTTCAATTTTTCCATTTATCCAGTGTCATTTAAAATACATATAAATGTAAGTAGTGATTGTATGTAGTTTTTGTGCATTTTTTGGGGCTTTAGAGCCCCTTGCAGTTAAGGAAGTGAAATTCGCTGTCGTAAATATATATAACACACAAACTGTTTACATTCAGTGGCCATACTATTGAATCTCTTGAGTGTTTTAACGTTTACTCAATTCCCAATTCTTAACCGTTAATTTTCTATAAATCCAGCGAGGGGAAGGATAGTCTGGGTAGAATGATATTGAGACACTAACCTACAAATCTGATTGGTTTTTAAAGATGTTTTATCAATAGAGATACTGATTGAGGTATATGACATGGCAAAATACTAGGTCAATGATCCCTCACAAAACTTTAGTCTTTTTTTTTTTTTAATTACTGTGTTTAAATCAGTTGTTCAGCTCTAGCTGATTGTGTAACTGCTGTTCTGTTTCGCAATGCTATAAAGAAAAGTTCTGGTTTTCACTGAGACTGTGATGCTGTGACAGTTTGACAAGTGTCATCTTCTTTACATCATGGTGTCTTGTGTTGTGTGAGCATGTAGACGGTTTGTCGTACCTCCAGAGGGTTGACGATGATGGAGACAGAGGATCTGTCACAGTCCGCCTGTTTCTCTGGCAGTGTGTGTGTGTGAATGTGCTCTTGGTTTTGTGGTTGGTTGAGGTAGTAAACACTCAGCAGCACTACCAGCAGGGCGGCGATACACACCACAATGACTGCAGTAGCAACCGCAGGTACAACTACAGAAAGACAATAAACTCATCTGAATCTTACAATCTATAGACTTTATAGACTCTATAGAGTAGATGTGGGGGATGACAGTCACTGCACTTATCTGTTTAGTATGTTGTAATAAATAACTGCCATGTTTTATGGAGGTTTTTTTCTGTCAGTTGGTTCCTTAATGATTGCATTTGATGATTGCAATGATTCTTTTGCTACTTTTAAGGAAGCTTCACCAAATCAAACTGTATTGAATGTGAATCTTAAGGAACATAGTTACAGGTTTTAGTTTATTTGAGTTTATAAAAGTAATAACTAGCTCTTCTGTAAGTCAATAACCAATCCAGCTTATTCAGTAAGTGATCCATAACCTGATTTAACCTTCTTTTCTTTTTTTTTAAGAAACATTTGTTCAAAAATCAGACTACACTGGCATTGGTTATAAACTGGAACCAGTTGTGTGTTTTCCAACCCTAAATGGTACAATATATTGAAAACACTGTTTGAAAAACATTTTGTTAACATTAGTTAATGCATTTAGCATCATAAGCTAACTATGAACAAAATACTTTTATTAACATAATTTAATTTATAGATTTATTATTGTTAATGTTTATTTCTTGTTCCTTCATTTTTTTATTTTTTTTATTTAAACTTTATTTAACCAGGAAGTCCCTTGAGATAGAATCTCTTTTTCGAGGGAGACCTGGCTAAGACGGCACACCAGTTACAATTTAAATACAACCCGAATTCCGGAAAAGTTGGGACATTTTTTAAATTTTAATAAAATGAAAACTAAAGGAATTTCAAATCACATGAGCCAATATTTTATTCACAATAGAACATAGATAACGTAGCAAATGTTTAAACTGAGAAATTTTACACTTTTATCCACTTAATTAGCTCATTTAAAATTTAATGCCTGCTACAGGTCTCAAAAAAGTTGGCACGGGGGCAACAAATGGCTAAAAAAGCAACCAGTTTTGAAAAGATTCAGCTGGGAGAACATCTAGTGATTAATTAAGTTAATTGATATCAGGTCTGTAACATGATTAGCTATAAAAGCTTTGTCTTAGAGAAGCAGAGTCTCTCAGAAGTAAAGATGGGCAGAGGCTCTCCAATCTGTGAAAGACTGCGTAAAAAAATTGTGGAAAACTTTAAAAACAATGTTCCTCAACGTCAAATTGCAAAGGCTTTGCAAATCTCATCATCTACAGTGCATAACATCATCAAAAGATTCAGAGAAACTGGAGAAATCTCTGTGCGTAAGGGACAAGGCCGGAGACCTTTATTGGATGCCCGTGGTCTTCGGGCTCTCAGACGACACTGCATCACTCATCGGCATGATTGTGTCAATGACATTACTAAATGGGCCCAGGAATACTTTCAGAAACCACTGTCGGTAAACACAATCCGCCGTGCCATCAGCAGATGCCAACTAAAGCTCTATCATGCAAAAAGGAAGCCATATGTGAACATGGTCCAGAAGCGCCGTCGTGTCCTGTGGGCCAAGGCTCATTTAAAATGGACTATTTCAAAGTGGAATAGTGTTTTATGGTCAGATGAGTCCAAATTTGACATTCTTGTTGGAAATCACCGACGCCGTGTCCTCCGGGCTAAAGAGGAGGGAGACCTTCCAGCATGTTATCAGCGTTCAGTTCAAAAGCCAGCATCTCTGATGGTATGGGGGTGCATAAGTGCATACGGTATGGGCAGCTTGCATGTTTTGGAAGGCTCTGTGAATGCTGAAAGGTATATAAAGGTTTTAGAGCAACATATGCTTCCCTCCAAACAACGTCTATTTCAGGGAAGGCCTTGTTTATTTCAGCAGGACAATGCAAAACCACATACTGCAGCTATAACAACAGCATGGCTTCGTCGTAGAAGAGTCCGGGTGCTAACCTGGCCTGCCTGCAGTCCAGATCTTTCACCTATAGAGAACATTTGGCGCATCATTAAACGAAAAATACGTCAAAGACGACCACGAACTCTTCAGCAGCTGGAAATCTATATAAGGCAAGAATGGGACCAAATTCCAACAGCAAAACTCCAGCAACTCATAGCCTCAATGCCCAGACGTCTTCAAACTGTTTTGAAAAGAAAAGGAGATGCTACACCATGGTAAACATGCCCCGTCCCAACTATTTTGAGACCTGTAGCAGAAATCAAAATTGAAATGAGCTCATTTTGTGCATAAAATTGTAAACTTTCTCAGTTTAAACATTTGCTATGTTATCTATGTTCTATTGTGAATAAAATATTGGCTCATGTGATTTGAAAGTCTTTTAGTTTTCATTTTATTAAAATTTAAAAAACGTCCCAACTTTTCCGGAATTCGGGTTGTACAAATACAACATAGTCAAAACAACCAAACAAGCATCACATAAGAAGGAACAGGTCACATATGGCAGTTACATTTTTGAGTTATATGGCATTTTAACATGGTCTTGAATTCCTTTAATGGGACTAAAACATTTAGATGTAGCAAGTTTTGCAGATTATTCCAAGACCATGGTGCAAAGTAAGAGAAGGCTTTCCTCCCCAGCTCAGTAAAAACCCTTGGAACCTGGTAAGAGAGCCACCTGGTGGAACGGAGATGAAAACTGCTGGAATTCTTCTTAAGAAGATTACTTAAATATGTCGGCAGTTTACCTAACATGGCCTTGTTTAGAAAAATATGAAAATGAAGTTGTCTACGTAGACTTAGTGACGGCCAACCAATCAGTTCATACAACGTACAATGATGAGTACGGCAACCAGAGTTAGTTATAAAGCGCAGAGCACTGTGATACACAGAATCTAAAAAGTGGAGAGTACTAGAGGCAGCATGCATGTAGACAACATCACCATAGTCCAAAACACTCAAAAAGGTAGCCTGCACAAGTTTTTTTCTATCTAACAGGTTAAAACAAGCCTTATTCCTAAAGAAAAACCCCAGTCTTACTTTCAGTTTTTTTACAAGCTTTTCAACATGAACTTTAAAAGAAAGTTTGTTGTCCAGCCAAAAACCTAAATACTTATATGATGTAACATTTTCAATTAAGTCCCCATTTAGTGTGTTAATAGTTATATTATCTGGGGATTGGGAACGAGCCCTTGAAAACGTCATAAATTTGGTTTTCTTAGTATTTAGCACTAACTTAAAGCCATGTAGTGAGACTTGGAGCTCTTTAAAGGCTAATTGAAGGTAATTTATGGCTTGGCTCAATGAAGGGGCAACTGAATATATCACAGTATCATCTGCGTAAAGGTGCAGTTTAGCAGTTTGCACATCCTTTCCAATATTATTTATAAATATAGAAAATAAAATAGGGGCTAAAATCGAACCTTGAGGAACACCCTTGGAAATCTCTAAAAAGTCTGATTCAAGACCATCTATAGAAACACATTGCGTTCGTTCTGTAAGATAATTTTTGAACCAATTAATAGCTGTGTTTCCTATTCCAATATTACGTAATCTATTTAGCAATAACTCATGGTCAACAGAGTCAAATGCCTTGGACAGATCCACAAATAAGGCAGCGCAATGTTGCTTTTTGTCCAAGGCATTTATAATGTCATTTAATAGCAACAAAGTTGCTGTAACAGTGCTGTGTCCAGCTCGAAAACCTGACTGTACATCAGTTAAAATGTCATGCTCTGCCAAATATTCTTTTATTTGACAGTTTACTTGAGCTTCCAAAATTTTTGCAAGAATAGAAAGTTTGGAAATTGGTCTATAATTATGAAGATCTGAAGGGTCGCCACCCTTTAGCAAAGGAAGCACGTAGGCTGCTTTCCATAATTTGGGAATTAAATTTGTCTGCAGACTACAATTAAAAATGTATGCTATAGGCTTAGCTATAATTTGAGTCAATAGCTTTAAGAGCAATACAGACATCCTCTTTTAAAATGGGTCTAAAAACAAAAGTTTCTAGTAGTGCTTCAGTGCTGGAGTCAGAGCAATGATAATTTGATTTAGACTCATTAGAAGTACAACCAGCTGATACAAAGTGATTATTAAAATTATTAATTTTTCATAAAAAAAAATTAACAGTACTTTATAAACTTCGATTCAATATTTGGGTTAGTATGATTTTTATTTTAAAGAATTAATAATTTTATTCTGAAATCATGAATTAAAATGTTTAAAAATGATAGCAAACCATTCACGATTTTACAAAGGATTTATATTTTAAATAAATGCTGTTCTTTTGAACTTTCTATTCATCAAAGAATCCTGAAAAAAATGTATCACAGTTTCCACAAAAAAAAATGAAGCAGAAAAATGTTTCTTGAGCAATCAAATGATTTCTGAAGGATCAGGAGTAATGATGCTGAAAATTCAGCTACAGAAATAAAATACATTTGAAAATATATTCAAATTTCTTTAACTTGTAATCATATTTCACAATATTTTTCCTGTGATTTTGATCTAATAAATTCAGCCTG
The DNA here is from genome assembly GCF_963082965.1 of Carassius carassius. Classification (NCBI taxonomy): domain Eukaryota; kingdom Metazoa; phylum Chordata; class Actinopteri; order Cypriniformes; family Cyprinidae; genus Carassius; species Carassius carassius. Next base: position 2,807,464 of record NC_081795.1, read on the forward strand.
AAGTGACTTTTAAATGTGGTGTATAACTTAAGAAATGTATAAATTAATATTTAATGAGATTAATAAATCAAATGATTAAATGTTTGGTATCTCCTCAGCTAATGTTTACCATGTCTTTTCAAAATTAACATAATCACAGACACGCTTAATTAATTCTGACACAATCATTATGTCTTTCACTCACCTAAGCTGTAGCCGTTAGATTCTGTGACTGTAGGATGAATAATTTGCATGTATTTGGGTGGAGCCATCACATGATTGACATGTTCAATAGCTTCCTCACTGTGAAGGATGTTGACCTTGAAGAGAGAATGATAGAGATCATCTTTAGGTCAAAGATCAGAGTGTGGCTTATGTATAGCATGCCTTTGTTTGGTTCACACCTGTAACGTATACTGCTCGCTGGTGTAACGTCCGCTGAGCTCAGAACAGGTGAGTCTGAAGGAGCGGACGGAGTCGACAGCCTGACGGCTCTGATAACGCACCTGTCTGATCACCTCTGTGAAGTGACAAACAGAGTCCACACCTAAAACAGATGCAGAAGATGAAAGATGTGAGACAGTTGTACAGGCAGTAACAGAAGTAAACTGTAGAGTTAGTGTTTTTACCGTATATGGACATGCCGGTGCTAGAGTTGGCGTATTCCAGGTGTTTGCCCAATAAAGCGCTGCGGTGCAGTTCCAGACTCTCTAGCCCCGCCCCTAACTCCTCCCCCAACACCATGATGTCACAGTAGTCCAGATTATGTGCAATGTCCTTCAATGCACCTAATCTGTGATCTGCACACATACAAAGATGAAGCTAATTAATAATAATAATAAACATATAACCCTTCCTTTCTTTGTCTGCTACAATTCCCATATTTTTCAATAATATAACATATAGTCCATGGGAAAACTGGACTAATTTTTTTTTTTTGTTGCCTTTTTTCAAACATAAAAACATACATTTGTAACATAAAGGTCTTTACTGTCACTTTTGATCAATTTAATGCATCCTTGCTTTAAGTAATAATTTTGAATTGCTACTGAATATCTACATAGTCATTGAAACTTTAATTGGAAAGAGCAAGTATAATATGGTTTCCCATGATTTGTGCTATTTAAAGTAAACATGTAAGCCCTCAGGATAGAGGAGGGAGAGGCATTTCAGATTCAGAAAAGCATCCTCATGAAAGACTCATGTGATGTGTTGTGTTGTGAGGGTGCAGGGTTTAGTAAGCATCTGTCTTTTATGATTTATTAACATGTTTTTTTTTTGCATTTACTGTTGTTTGCCACTAAAACAGGACTACACCTGCGGCCTGTCAGTGAATAATGTGCTCTGTGCAGTGTTTGGGGACTTTCTTTGTGGCTTGTTTTCATCAGGAGTGTTTTTGTTGCAGAAATACTTCACCCAAAAATCTGTCATTTACTCACCCTCATGTCTTTGCCTTTCTCTCTTTTATTCAACAAACAAGGAAAATTTGATCAGGATGCTTTGTTTCTACACTTTGGGATAAATTCTGTCAAGCTCCAGTAATGATGATAAAACACATCGTCATTCCTGTATATTCAATATGGTGGGTCAAGACTGGTTTGAATAAGCACTGCATGTTTATAATGACATGAAAGTAAGTAGATAATGACACTTTTCTCATCTGAACAAATTATTCTGTTAAGAGAAGCAAGGTGATTCTAGAACTAATTCTCTGTACCTGTGTTTCTCTGTTCTGCGCTTTTTGTAACTGTGCTGATGATATGCAAATCTCTGAACAGGGATAGGCCGAGGGCAAGGTTGGAGGCGGGGACTGTCAGGTGCTCCGCCCCAGTAATTATGATGCGTGGTTCACTAGGCTGGATTATCATGACAGCTGTCTCAATATCAGGGACAGAAATACATACATCCTCTCCGAAACACCTGCAGAGATCATAAACACAACAACATATTATTTCACTTTTGTGTGTTATTTTAGATACACACAAACACACACGGGGTCCAAAAATAATGTACCAATAGCCACACTGCCAGGGATTTTATTAGGATATATATATTATATATATATATATTTTTTTCATTTTATATATATATATATATATTTATTATTTTCTATTTTAATTTTAAAGTTTTAATTTTAAACTTTTTGTTGAGTGTGTTTGTCAGTTTTATTCATTTATTTTTAAACATGTCTATAGTTTTCAGTATTTTTTCATGTTTGTTATTTTTCTAAACCAAGATAAACTAAATGAAAATGTTGCTTTAATTTGCAACATGTGTAACATTTATTTCAGTTAGAGTTTTTTATTTCAAGTAGCAAATACTCTTTTATGGTTTTTAGTTTTAGTTGACTGTGAATATGTAACCTGATATTTAGAGCTGGTCAATGTTGTTCTCTTGTTATTGGCAGATGGGGCATAAAGTTAGTTTTGGGTCCTGCAATCACTCCCTCAGAGGTGAAGACATCTCTACTCAGATATAAATAATAAAAAGCGTTCGACAGTGATGTGTAGATTGTAAACAAATCTCTTGGAGCTGTTCCCAACTCATTACAGAGACAGCAGCGTTGATAACTTCACACAAAGAGAAAACTTACGCCTGGAGTGAATTAATAACACTTCAGCTTTCTTGGATCTCGCAGTAATTGGACTTAATAAGCTTAAAAGCAAAACACAAACAGTGTTTACTAGAATTAATTTACAACTCTAGTGAATGCACCATGCAGCTCTGAATGACAGGAAGGAAGTCCATTATCCACAAATGAACCCAGATCCGCATTCTCTAATTAAAGATGTTGTTCGTAATCCTGTCGCAAACAAACACTCGCATTCATCAACAGACAGGAAATGAATGGAGGAAACCATCTGTGACTGAAGGTTTAGATATAGCAAGGCTTGAAGAGATTAATCCATATTTCATTGTGTAAACAGCTGTTTGCTACAGGATACAGTTGGTTTAAACCAAAATATGATTTTACTTGTTCTTTTACAATCTGTGATGATTGACTGATGATGACCATACGATGCATGCTATATGACATCTTTAGCCCTATATTTGGTTGTTAATTGTTTCTCATGGTGATGTGTGTTGAACAAATGCATGGATTTTCTATGATAAAGTTCATGTGTTCGAATGGCAGTTGGTAAATGAAGGATGAGGCATTCTGCCATCCATAAAACCTGGATGTTTGCCTCACATCTGTTAAACACATGAAGATATTCCAGCATTGCACTGAAGGAGCTTTACATTTATATGCTTTTTTTTTGTTGCTAAAATGTATAGTTCATTTAATACTATTAAATGTAATCTTTAGCAAGTATAAATATATATATATATATATATATATATATATAAAATTAATATCGTTTTTGTAATATTGCAGTGTTGTGCTGCATGAAGGGCTGGGCAATAAGCAAATCTTTAAAATGTTTTTATTTTATTATTATTTATATTTATATTTTTGGCTTCCAACAGTTTAGTAATAATAAATAAACATTTAGTTATTTTTTTAATGGAATAATTACTACTACTATCAGTAATTCAGTACTTAAAAATATTATATAAAAATAAATAATAATAATATCAAAATTGGAGCAATACAACAAAGTTGATCTAATATATTTTAATTTATTATCTTTAAATTAATTAATTAAATGCTTACATATATTTATTTTTGTTTTATTGGATACCCACTGTTAAAAAATTATTTAAATAAAAAAATGTTCAATAACATAGTTCAGTAAATGAGTGATTTTTGTCAATTAATAACCAGGATCTCAATATTGACCAAAATAATGTTAATCATGATTTTATTTGATTGTTTATTTGAAATTCATGTGTAGCATTTTAAACAAGTGTTTTTTATTTTATTTTTTTATTTCATAAATCAAAGTAGTATTGAATTTAATTTATTCGTTAAAAAAAATAATTCTGCCTCCATATGTCTACATGCTCGCTTTTCTATGTTTACATCCTTACATTTTATGCCAAGTTAATATTTTGTTTCCTTTAATTCGAAGTTGTTGCAAAGTGTTTGTCTTTTTAAAAAGCAGTCTGTTACTTTGCAGAAGTGTAAATGAAACTTTTAGAAAAAAGTTACTAATTATGCAAAACACAACACATGTTTGTCTTAATATAAGTCAGCAATGATCAACAATCTAGAGTTCAATTATATGTCTTACAGTAATATAATAATGAATTGCTCTATGTGTGTTTGTTTTCATGCTAATTCTCTGTTGCTCTTTGTTGAAGGAACTCCGCCCACTGGCAGTGCTCAAGCCTCAGGGGGGCGGGTCATAATCCTTTAAGGGCTTATGCATATTCATGATCTGCTTTGAATAATCATGGGGTGCCAGTGGGTGCAATTGTGCTCCAAAAAACAAATCTCTCTGCCATTCTCTTTGCATTTCCCTGTCTGTACATATAAATTAAACCTCCCTCAACACAGAATATGAATTAGAAAAGAACAGAATGAGTGATATTCTGTTAATAAAGGTTACAATAAGGCTTAGTACTCCTTATAGTATACAATTAGGGATTTGAAATAGTCAGTAAGCAACCAGAAAGCAGCTAGCTAGCAGAAAATGTACAAATCTAGTTACAAATACACTTAATAATAAAGGTTCTTATTGGCATGGATGGTTCCATGAAGAACCATTAGCATCAATGGAACCGTGCAGTGTTCTTTATAGTGGAAAAAGGTTGCCAGATTGAGGACACACAATCCACGTTTTAATATTACTCTGTTCAGGTCCAAAACAAAAACAGACATTCTGACACAAAATGCACATTTCAAAGTAGAATAACTGTAGCAAAGTTTTCTGGAGAAACAAGTATGTAAACTTAACATGTTTCCTAAATATCTATAAACAAATTAGGGTATTTTTATGTTTGTACAGTCAAAAAATTACCTACAGCGCCTTTAAATAAAAGAAAGGGCAAGTAACACATTGTATTAAATGTCAAATCTATTAGATAAACTAAAAGTGTGCTTTCATTTAAAACATACTCCAATAATCATCGTTTTATTTCCTTTTTTTTTTTAAATGATACATTTTAAAAACTTTTCTAGCCATGGGTCAAAGCACAGATTAACATTAAGTTCTCGTATGACTCTGGGGGGCAAATCAAAACTGTGCAACCAGATATAAATGGTTTGATCATTTATATTGCCGTATTCCAGAGCTGAACCTGTAGTATTGTAGTTCAGAGATGAGATCTCATGAATATTTATGATCTTACTGCACTGCCGTTGAGATCCGGAGGTGACGCGCTCCCTCGGTGGGAAACTGCAGAGAGTTGATGTAAGAAACTTTCCTCAGTGCGGCGTTCATCTGCTCCAGATCCTCTCCCTCCATCACCACCAGAGACTGAGCAGGATTCAGATGAAACTGAGAGGAAGACAGAGGCAGACAAACGTGAGATATTAAACTATCAAGGTGTTTGTGAGAGTGAGTGTTTGAGGCAGAGATGGGCAAAATTCAGAAATGGCTGTGAATTGGTATTTGAATTAGAATGATAGGAAGACGAAATTCAACAAAGGAATTGTAACAATTACATTGCATAAACTAATTAGGTAAATAATGCATATTTATTCAATTTTGGATTTTATTTTATTTCACTCAGAAATTGATAAAGTTTCAGAATTATAAAAATATGTGCAAGTGACATTGAATAACAAAAAATGTTAGGCAGAAAGACTTTAAATGTACTCCAATAATCTTTGTTATATTTGCAAAATAATTTTTACAATGTAATTTTTACTGTGAAAGACTAAACATTTATTATTCTTTAATCATTTATGATTAAATTTATGTACCTTATTATTTATGTAATTTATTATTAATTTTTTGTAAATATGTTTAATTTGTTACTGTACTTTTACAGAACTTTACAGTGTAGTTTTGCTTTAAAATATTTCATTAATGTTGTTGTGAACATGCTCACACACTAATGTCTAATGTGTAAGTAAATCAATGTTTATAGTCCGTTCTGAATCAGTCATGTGAATTAATAAATTGGTCTTTTTTTAATTATTTGATCAGTATCCAGGAAAAGTCTGGAAATGCATTGTTCAGAACTCTGTGGCATCAAGATAATAAACTAGACTTACAGCAGTCATATGAATTTCTTTTCTAAATTCTAAAAGTAAAATTCTGCATCCTGCATCACGGCAAGAACTGAACTCTTATTTATCAAAAAGCCATCATCAGGTCGTTTATGAATGAAGCACACTTCTGCTTTGAGCTTCTGAGCGATCAGACCACCGGAGTGAAGGAACAGTATTCTGTCTCTCACTAACTCTGACTCTGTCTGTAAAACCTGCTTTCATTTGATCCTCGAGTCTTCCCTAGAGCTCCTCGAATACAATAGAACAGAACAGAGGAAAGCAAAGCAGAAAAAGGAAAATGTGCATGCAGAAATATCTCTCCTCAAGTCTTGTCTCCTGGCTTTTCTTAACCTCTTCCTCATTAGTTTTCTACAAAATAGTGAGCTACAACTCTTCTGTGGTTTTATTCGGGCAAACTCCTTTTCAGTATTAACACAAAGCTTTTAATGGCATTTTACACTGGCTTCAAGCACAGCTCATTAATTCAGACATATAATGTAGAGTTTGTTCTAAGTTAGATGTGTGTGTGTGTGTGTGTGTGTAACCTTGATCCTCTGTCCGAGGCTCTCCGGTGAGGTGATGTCCAGCCCTTCTTTGCAGGTCTGTAGACAGGAGATGATATTCTGGCTTGCAATCTTCCCAGATCGTATCGTCAGTCCAGACAAACTGCCTCGGAAATACTGCGTAAACTTTGCTTTAGAGACTTCTCCACCTGTACACAAACATGTGAATCATATTCTAGGCTTCTGTATAATTGTATTTATCCCGCAAAGTACATTTATAATGTTTCTTGCACCAAAACCAGACAAAATGTAGATTTTTCTTAATGACAATTGTTTACCCTCTGTTTGGTTAATAGAATTAAAAAGGATGTTTTGGGTCCTTTTTTTTGTGATTCAGCAAAGATGCATTTAATTGATCAAAAGTGACAGTAGAAATGTATAATGTTACAAAAGATTTCTATTTCAAACACATGCTGTTCTTTTGAACATTCTTTTCATCAAAGAATCCTGAAAAAAAGTATTTAAGTTTCGCAAAAATAAAAATAAAGCAAGGAAGTAAGACAGGGTATGGAGTTTTTGAATGTTTAAGTAGACCTATATTACATATTATATTGAACTGTTTAATTCTAATAGAGCAATATAAATCCTTATATTTATATAATCCTTTTATTATTTTATTTTATCTGAATTAAATATTTGCTTGTTTTAAAGAATGAAAATAGCATTCGATAAAGTGGTCACAAAAAGTTAAGCAATTCATAAAGGTCTATATTTTAATAATAATAATAAATTGTAGAATGAAATAAGTGCTGTAATCATTAAATATTCACTTGTGTAAGCTTTCTAACTTTGTTCTTGATCATTAGACCTGCCCTGGAAGCCAGAAAGCTCTTAACATTGGAGGCACCCTCAAACAAGAACAAGTTCAGTCATTGATTGACTCGGCAGCTGCCTTTAGTTTCAGACACACCTACGGTTACACATCACACACACACACACACACACACGCATGCGCACAACATAAATACAACATAAATTTCAGCTTCAGTTGAGCTAGATTGAGGTCTTTAGAAGCTGCACTGAAATGAAGCAATCACATAAATCAACTTAATGATGACCTTAGTCAGAGATAATGAGCAATTAGATGCATCTCTCTGCTCTGTATGAGACGTGTTCGAGTGTAATGAAGCCTCTCTGAGTGTGTTTGTGATCAGGTATCTGTGTGATGAGACTTTGAGCCTCGGGCGATGGCATACTGATGTGTATCAGGCTCCTGTGTGTGTGTGTGTGTGTTTACATGGCTATAGATTGGGGACTAAATTGTCACAGCAACATTGGTTGACACAGTTCGCCCTGGCCAGGATTCTCAAACAAACAAATCAATGTGTTGATAGAAAATAATGAAATGGAGACTTGACTTTCAGCCTGAACCCATAGGCTTGATTTTTTTTTTTTTTTGGTCAAGAGTTTCATACAGATCATTAAAAAAAGTCTACCTTTGTGTTCCACTGATAAGATAACAGAATATAAATAAATCTACTTAAATGTATTTGAAGTTTATTTCATGCATATTTATGTACTTGCTAAAATACCCTGCAATTGTACTTTAAACTGGAATACTTAAATTCTACTACATTGGAACAACTAATTTTGTACTTAATGCACTTTAATTGTGCAGAAGTCCAATTAAAGACATACTTATTGATTATGCTAAAGTGGAACTATTGCAAGTATACTTTAGGTACAAATATAAATATTTTACATTTAAAGACCGATATTGTTCGAAGATTATACAATCCTCATCAAAAGTAACATTAAAACACAGTTTAAGCTTAAATGTGCATAGTGTACAAGTAATGCAAGTCTTGAGTTATCTGTCAGTAAATATATTAATAAATTTGAACTACACTTAGTTTTGAAATAAATGTATGTTAAATATCACTTTTTAGGATATCTATATAATATTATAGTATTTATTAATAAATTGAATTAGCTTTTATATTTTCTTAATACTCTTAGAATATTTATTAATATTTATTATCTATATCTTTTATATCTTATCTTAATTTTAGTTTTAGTATTTTTTTAATGTATTTGTTATTTTTGTTTATTTTTTTTATATTTCTATTTAGTTTAAATGTATTTAAATTTTACATTTAGTTTATTTTCAGTTAGTTTCCAGTTAGTTCAGTTAGTTTATTTTTTTAAATCTAATACAAACACTTTATATTATTTAATTTTGTTTTTAAGTAATGAAAATGATTACTAAAATCACAACGGGGCTCTTTGCAGCATTATTATAGTAAACTAAAACATCTTCATTGCTTGAAATAGAATAAACTAAGATAAAATATAAAAACAAACTTAACTTGATGTACTATAAAAAACTGAAAATAAAATTAATAAAAACTAAAAGAATAATAGACATAAAGACAAAAACTACAAAAATACTCAACATAATTACTAATTTAAATTATAATGAAAATGGAAAATATAAAAACATACAAAATATTAATAGCATAGAATCTTGATACACTGGCTCTTTGAAGAAAATCATTCATATTAACGTTATAAGTGTTACAAATATTGTATATCAAATTGAATCAATAATCAGTTCATTCAAAGTGGTGTAAACTGAATCGAACCGAATCATGAGAAATCATTAAACTCTTATCATTAAAAGCTCCACAAATTTTTAAAAGAGCACATGTCAGCTCTCGTTATATTTTCTTCCCATGCACATGCACACAATGATCTTTTTATTATCTCTCTCACTCATTTATTGCTTTAATTCTGAAACAAAGCATCTCAGAGACACAAAGAGAGAGCATGGGCAGGTCAGGAGGCCAACACGTTTGTGTTTCTGAGCTGCGTTCGGATTATTGAAGAGAGAAATACAGATGAAAAGAATGAAGAAAAGAAGTGAAACAGGGATATTTGTTCATTATGGATTTGCATGCTGTAAGATTTCACATTTCTCTTTCACATCATTTCACACCTTGCCAGCAGGCTCCTACAGTCAGCTGCAGGTCGATCTGAGAGGAGTGGATGGGCCAGTCATCGGTCACCAGGTAAGGGTCATAGGTCACGCCATCCACATATAGAGTCACCACCGGGAAATCAACACTGATGATGTAATAATGCCACTCCTTATCACAGATCTGAGAGAAAGAGAGAGCATTTCTGTGTATGTCTGATGTTTTTGCTTCAGAGTGTTATTTTAGTATAATTTGTATACCGTTTTGGTTTTTAATATTATTAATTTTAGTTTTATTGTTATTAATTAGGTTTATATATTTTCAGGTTTCATTGTGTTTTGTCTTTTATATATATATATATATATATATATATATATATATATATATATATATATATATTTAGGTTTAATTTATGGTCACATGAAATGCAGGTAAACAAAATATTTCAACTTTGGATTTTCAAGTTTTTTATTATTATTAGTATTTAAAAAGAATCTACTATATTTCATGATTATTTAAAAAAATGCCCCATATTATTATTAGTTTTAGTAATTTTATATGCTTTTATTTAATTTTAGTAATTCTCCTTAAACTTACTGTATTTTATTTCAGTCAAGGGCAACATTTCAAATTTTTTTTAAAGTTTTTAATCTAATATTTGTATTTCATTTTAGCTTTACTTCAGTTAAAGACAATTACTTTTAATAGTTTTACTTAACAATAAATCTTTGATTAAATCACTAACCATAACTATATGATCAGTAGTACTTAGCCTTTGCAAACAAATAGACCGGTCGGTTTAAATGTAAAGTCTCTGGAAGTCTGTCTGTGCTTGGCCCGTCTGGACCGCTTCCAGTCAGAAGCACACAGCAGCAGACGGTTTCTGCTCGCTCTGTCACACACAGTGTGTGTTTGTGTGTCTGGGTCGAAGAGTCGAGTGGAACTGATTGTTACACCCTCATATGAAACCACCAGACATTTCTCATCTTCACTTTAGATAGAATGTCTTCCTCTCCGCCCAATGTTTTCCTTTTATATTCCTTTTATTATATTATATTATATTATATTATATTATATTATATTATATTATATTATATTATATTATATTATATTATATTATATTATATTATATTATATTATATTATATTATTGATTCATTTATTTAATCAATCTTACATTAGTTATTAAAAATTATAGATTATTTATATCTTAGAAAATATGATATGATGTGTTTTGTGAGGTTCCGCTCATTCTCTGCAAATATCCAGGTCGAAATATATATATATATATATATATATATGTCCACATATACAAACCATCGACTGTATAAAAACAGTACACACATATATATTTATTTTTTGTAATATTCAACTCTCTATCTCTCTCTCTCTCTTTAAAAGCAACTGTAATTGATTTCATAACGATTAATCACACCCAGGTTCTCATTATTGTAATTTGTTTTAATGTTTTTAAAATGTGATTGTTATTAATATTGCTTGCAGTTTTCTTGCCTGGCAAATGATAAAATGTCAATGAAAAAAATCAAACCATATAGCAATCTATCAAAATGTAAGACAGATTTTTTTAGGTAATTAATAATAATAGGTATTTTTTGCATTTACAGTAATTATGAAATATGAAAATATCATACTGCAAAAATATTGATTGTACAAAAATACAATGCAAATTATATTCTTGACAGATGTTGTGCAATTCCGCCAGAGAGAGAGTTATTTTTCAGTGTTTTTCTTTGATGGATTCCTTCTCTCTGTGCACACAAGTCATCTCTCTGAGTTCTTATGATGAATACATTGATTACTTTTTCTTTAAATTTCCCCTTTTATACTCTATTGGTATTTTTCTCGTATTTCTATTCAGCTTCTTCAGCCTTCTTTTCTATCTCTGGTGTGTCTCTGGACATGCATTGATTTTTTGCAGAGATGTGTGTGTGTGTGTGTGTGTGTGTTTGTGTGTGTGCGTGCGTGTTTGTGTGAATGTGAAAATGGCTGTGTATAGCAGCTGTGGTTCATGCAATCCTGTGAATCCAGATTTAGTCATTTATGACTGTAATTTTTCATCTAACATACATTACTGTGTTTTCATACAGAAAACATTTACAATTTGTCCATATTTTGGATGTGCTCACAGTGTGTCCACGCAATCTCTAGAGAGCAGAGTACCTCACTGTGATGTTTTCTATGAAGGTAAATCAGTAGCAAAACTCGAGAGGTTGAAGATCTGATTGTGAGAACTTGTCATATTAATATTTGTATTTGTAAGTTAAAATTTACACTCACAGCTCTGATGTGAAAATCTGAATCTTTCAATTTGCACACACAGACAATGATCAAAACACCCGTGTTTTTAATTGGAAGTTGTAGATTAATAGATACAAATGTGTAGAATGACATTCACACAAAGAAAATGACATACACACATGTTTACGACATATTTACTTTTGCACTTTACTTCAGTTTCGCTGCACAACGTCAAGTCGGCACTTACAACCTCTCAGATCTGGAAGTACAAGTTCAAATCCTAGCGCTCTGACTTTTGCTACTCTTTTTGCGGTATTCTGTTGCAAAATCTCACTTGTGCACTTGTATATGCAGATGTGAGAGAGCAGAGCTGGGGGCGGGGCTTTGGTGCGAATGAAGACATTGTATTGGTCGATGCCCGACCAATGAACAACGCCAATTGTTTTCACTGAATATCTTTAGCTTTGACAGGATTTTAAGACACTGCATTCATTTTGCCATTCAGGTATTATCTAGTAGACAAAAAAATGCAACATATTTTATATGTATATCCCACTGCATATTACAGAGTAAACTCGCTGTACCAGAACATGCTTTGATCTCACCGCCACGCGGTCACGTGGTTCATGGAGCTATCAATAGTACTAAACTAAACGTTTTGTCAATATGCTTGAAATGTATTAATTGGGACAGACAGCAGTTTCATTATATTTGCAGCGATTTCTAGTAATTTGTAACACTTAAAGTGCATTGATTATGCATGGATAACTACGTTGACTAATGACTATGCGTTACAATAGCATTTTATACTGGAAAATGGAACAGCATTATGTTCTCATACTCCTCCTTGGCAGTTAAATGTGACTAAACAAGTAAGTGTAACTTTTAACCAATAAAATAACTGTACTACATGTTAACTCAGTCCTGTTTAGTTAATTTGAAGAGATCATGGTACTAAATAATATGCGCAATAATTATGATCCATGAATGACCATTTGAAATATAACATTTTCTAATATGGTTATTATTTATACTACAATAACTGTAGTATTTAGGTTTAAATTCCAGTGCAAAGAGGCACGCTTTAAATTAGAGGCATTTGGTGGCCAGAAAGATAATATTCATATGCAATTCCATTGCTTAAACACTAGATGGCCTTGTTGATGTTTAATAAATACATGTATTTAGCTCTACTAGTTGCTCAAAACAGTATTTCTGGTCATAAGTGCTTATTTTTTGGTTTTGCTGTTTAATGTACATTTAGACATTATTAAACACTCGATTTTTATAAAAAATAATAATAATAATAATGTTGCATTTAAAAAGGTTCATTACTGACAAGCAAATTAGGAATTTAACCCAATGAAGAAGTTAAAATTATTTTTACAAAACATAAAAATAATAAAAACAGCATTATATTGTAACTCTGGTAGAGTGATATGCAGTGGGATATACATATAAAATATGTTGCATTTTTTTGTCTACTAGATAATACCTGAATGGCAAAATGAATGCAGTGTCTTAAAATCCTGTCAAAGTTAAGGATATTCAGTGAAAACAATTGGCGTTGTTCATTGGTCGGGCATCGACCAATAAAATGTCTTCATTCGCACCAAAGCCCCGCCCCCAGCTCTGCTCTCTCACATCTGCATATACAAGTGCACAAGTGAGATTTTGCAACAGAATACCGCAAAAAGAGTAGCAAAAGTCAGAGCGCTAGGATTTGAACTTGTACTTCCAGATCTGAGAGGTTGTAAGTGCCGACTTGACGTTGTGCAGCGAAACTGAAGTAAAGTGCAAAAGTAAATATGTCGTAAACATGCGTGTATGTCATTTTCTTTGTGTGAATGTCATTCTACACATTTGTATCTATTAATCTACAACTTCCAATTCAAAACACGGGTGTTTTGATCATTGTCTGTGTGTGCAAATTGAAAGATTCAGCTTTTCACATCAGAGCCGTGAGTGTAAATTTTAACTTACAAATACAAATACATGGGGGAAGTCGTGGCCTAATGGTTAGAGAGTCGGACTCCCAATCGAAAGGTTGTGAGTTCGAGTCCCGGGCCGGCAGGAATTGTGGGTGGGGGGAGTGCATGTACAGTTCTCTCTCCACCTTCAATACCACGACTTAGGTGCCCTTGAGCAAGGCATCGAACCCCCAACTGCTCCCCGGGCGCCGCAGCATAAATGGCTGCCCACTGCTCCGGATGTGTGCTCACAGTGTGTGTGTGTGTGTGTGTGTTCACTGCTCTGTGTGTGTGCATTTCGGATGGGTTAAACGCAGAGCACAAATTCTGAGTATGGGTCACCATACTTGGCTGAATGTCACGTCACTTTCACTTTTTTACAAATATTAATATGACAAGTTCTCACAATCAGATCTTCAACCTCTCGAGTTTTGCTACTGATTTACCTTCATAGTTTTCTCTGTGTGTGTTCAGTAAACGCACAGCACTGAATCGATAGAAGTGGTAAAAGACTTATAGCCACACTAAGCCAAAGTCCACTTAATGGCAAGGCAATTTATCAAAGAGAGAGTGAGCGAGAGAGGTGAAGAGAAACCATTGTTTCAGTTGCTATAAGTACACTGGGCACTTTAACAGTTACTGCTGTGCTATCGTGTCTCACATCCGTGTGAATTCTGTCATTTTGCCTCTATTTCAGCAACTGTCCATTTCTGAGTAGTGGTCAACTGCATTGGCATTTTTCAAATATCGGCATTGATCGATAAGTTTTTCTGTTCGCGTGATGTGTTTGAGGTGGGACTTTTATATCGATGGCACTGAGAATGGAATTCTCCCGCTTCATTGTTTGCTGTCACAGTTCTGTCTAAAATGGAAAAAGTCTGTCTAATAATCATTCAATTTATAGACAAAGGAATTGAAAGGTATACAAAAAGTATATATATATATAGATATAGTTCGCTTAAAATAAACAGACTGTTAAAAGTTGCTTGTGTGGATGCAAATATAGTTATCATTGTATTTATAGTTATCATTATCACACTTGGTGTGAACGGGCCTTAACATTAAATAAATCAAATGACAAAAAAACAAAAAACAAATGTACACTGTTATTAAGAGGTTTGAGATTGAATACATGAGGACGAATTTTTGTGCCAGATTCACCTGTTGTGAATCTGGTGGAAATTTTTCTGCATGCATAAATATACAAATTGTACAAGGATGTTATGTTTTTGTTTTGTTTTGTTTCGCAACAAGTGCATAAAGCACACGGGGGAAAATGATATTAGTGAAATGCAATGAAAGGAATTGGCATTTATGTTACTGAGCCAACACTCAGCACTCGTCCAACAAAACTTCACATTTGCATTAATATTCATCTTTTAATATCCATTTTCATAATGGAAACACAACACCATCCTTTACTAATTAAATTAAACTCTCAGATTCTTAAAAAAAAACTAATTTAATTAGATCTCTTTGCTCTGCGGGTAGAGGAAAGAAAAAGTCTTTAGGAAAGATAAGAAAAGATTGCTCATGTTCTTTGAAGTGTCTTAGATGTGCAAAGACCAAAATATTTCTCCCTCAGGCCAGTGGACCCTCCACCCCATATATTTTATGTAACGCATTTATGTATTTATGAAACTACATTATGAAATTCGTTTTAAGGTGGGGTGAAGTTCTTCAAGAGCTTGTTCTCCACTGGGGAAAAGGCTCTTTGATGCTTAAAATCTCAGCAGAATCTATAAACTATCTTTGCATCTTCTAATGCTGAGCATGTAGGTATAGCAGATGTACAGTTATGTCAATAAAGATTTCAGAGGAACAGAAATGAAAAATGAATGCAACTGCGCTGCTTCATATCCATGCTATCCATACAGGTGGCACTAAAATGGCTCTTCAATGGTTTGCGGGTTTGATGCTCTGATGTTAAGTTGAGCTTTTGTTGGTTCGTTTGTTTTGCCTGCAGAACTATGCTTGCCTCTTGGCCCAATCATGTTGGAAGAGTTTGTGTTTTAAAGACCCCCTGCCATTTTTCTGATGTGGTTTTAAGTGGGCTTTGGCAGGGACGTTCATGCAGCACATTGTTAGTTTTGTGTTGTGCAGCGTTTGTGTGTTTGTTCTCTCAGATAATTAAGTCTTCCCGGAGCTCCGTTCTCTGGCACAGCAGTGAGAAGAATTCACTGCTAAACAAACACTCTTTTAATGACTGCACTGTTTTCTCTCCCTTTCTTTATTCTAAGGCTTTATCTTCACCCTAAAAGTGGATATTTGCATAATTATATGCTTGATGGACTAATTCAAGTATTGTTGCATGAACGAGATGAAGGATTCAATTAACCTGCAGCAGACCTGTGAATCTAAACACCACCACTGACACGAGAGCACAGTACGTTTCATAAACGGTGTCTTTAAGAGGAAATTAATTACTGATATTTGTTGGATGGTTGTTGTGCTTAAAGTAAAGAAAGTTTTGTGAAGAAGTTTCTTATGCCACTAAATTGAGGCGGGCACAAGAACGAGGGAGAAAAAACGAGCACTCAAAGACACTTGTCGGTTACTGCCTGGTTAAACTGGGTGGCACTGGGCAAATGATCTGTCTGTCTGTCTGTCTGTCTGTATCTATGTCTGTATGTCTGTCTGTCTGTCTGTCTGTATCTATGTCTGTATGTCTGTCTGTCTGTCTGTCTATCTGTCTGTTTGTCTATCGGTCTGTCTGTCTGTCTGTCTGTCTGTCTGTCTGTCTATCGGCCTGTCTATCTGTCTGTCTGTCTATCGGTCTGTCTGTCTGTCTGTCTATCGGTCTGTCTGTCTGTCTGTCTGTCTGTCGGTCGGTCTGTCTATCGGTCTGTCTGTCTGTCTGTCTGTCTGTCTATCGGCCTGTCTATCTGTCTGTCTGTCTGTCTGTCTGTCTATCGGTCGGTCTGTCTGTCTGTCTGTCTGTCGGTCGGTCTGTCTATCGGTCTGTCTATCGGTCTGTCTGTCTGTCTGTCTGTCTGTCTGTCGGTCGGTCGGTCTGTCTATCGGTCTGTCTGTCGGTCTGTCTGTCTGTCTATCGGTCTGTCTGTCTGTCTGTCTGTCTGTTTGTCTGTCTGTCTGTCTGTCTGTCTGTCTGTCTGTCTATCGGCCTGTCTATCTGTCTGTCTGTCTATCGGTCTGTCTGTCTGTCTGTCTGTCTGTCGGTCGGTCTGTCTATCGGTCTGTCTGTCTGTTTATCTGTCTGTCTGTCTGTCTATCTATCGGTCTGTCTGTCTGTTTATCTGTCTATCTGTCTGTCTGTCTGTCTGTTTGTCTGTCTGTCTGTCGGTCTGTCGGTCTGTCTGTCTGTCGGTCTGTCTGTCTGTCTGTCTGTCGGTCTGTCTGTCTGTCTGTCTGTCTGTCGGTCTGTCTGTCTGTCTGTCTGTCTGTCTGTCTATCGGTCTGTCTGTCTGTCTGTCTGTCTATCGGTCTGTCTGTCTGTCTATCTATCGGTCTGTCTGTCTGTTTATCTGTCTGTCTGTCTGTCTGTCTGTATGTCTGTCTGTCTGTCTATAGGTCTGTCTATCTATCTGTCTGTCTGTCTGTCTGTCAAATAAATTTATATTAGCTAAACATGCATACATGAGTGATTATATTTTGTATTCATCTAAAGAACGTTTGAAGTGAAATTCTTAGTGCAAAGCGTCTCTCATACCTGTTCTAATTTCCAGTGGAATTCAGCCGGTCTGAATGAGTCTGTCTGAGTGTAGTCCGTCCTCAGCAGGAAAACCAGCCTGCAGTTATGCACATACAGAGAGTAATGGTGCCGGTTCATCTCTGAGAGAGAGACGAAGAGAGCATAGAGAGGTCAAGAGACAGACAGAGAATACAATTACCTCTTGACATACAAGATAATATCGCTAAATTAAACCTGAGAGAAAAGAAATGGCACCATTCGGTGAGTGTTTATCTATATAAAGATCCTGACAGGAGACGATAGTCAACTTAAACAGGCTTAAAGTAGAGCTCCAACTATCCAGTACAAATGAAATTTTGATCTTAAATGTTTCCACTTCAACCCTGCTGAAAAGACCAGCATGAACCTCCATATCCTGGCTGATTTTTGCTGTTTATCTGTTCATAAATAATTGTAAATAAAGTTGAAATGCATCATAATTTTTGATGGTTTGTTTGTCATGTGTTTTAATGCATTATACGTTCTAAAGCCGTAAAGTATGATAATGAATTATAACTGTGATTACAATATTTAAAAGATCATTAAATGCATAATATAAAGTTGGCAAGGCAAGGCCTTGCCTTGCCTTGCCTTACCTTGCCATATAAAGTTAATTAAAAGGTATCAAAACTACTTTTATAATGCATTGTATATAAAGTCTTTAACTAAAGTGTTACCAAACTTTCTAGCAAGCCATCTTATTACAGAAGTTATGGATTAATGTTTTATAGAAGTATTTTATTATATATTATATATATGATTATGTATTATATATATATGATAAATTATTAAGTAAATTATTGAGATATTTAGAGTTTTTTGGACCTTACATCTGGGTGGAATGGGAAACAACAGAGATCTCATTAGTAATGACAGGATTCATAAACTGGTCTTTTAAACAGGTTTCTCCTCTTATCTGCTCTCTTCTCATTCATATTCTCTGTGTCTCACCTGTTTTGTCAGAGTTGCAGAGCAGCGTTTCTTTCTCGGCTCTCTGTCCTGGACTCGGCCCGTGCTTCATCCATGTGGTTATGGTGAACTGATGGGTTAGATTCTGCGGGACGACCCAGTCTGGGATCTTGGCAGCTTGACGGCCATCAAAGCGGTATGAGAGGTCACTGTCCCAGCCGCCATCTGCCACAAGAGTCACCGTCCAATTAAAAACACCGCTGGGAGCCGGCAGAAGATCTGTGCTGCCTGATGAAGCTCCTGGTATGTTTCCATAGAAAAGGGTCAGTTTAGAGATAAAATGATCATTTGTACATTTTAATTTGTACAGAATTTCTACAAAATAGAGAAGAAATTTAATTACAGAATACATTTCTGTACCACAGTAAAATGAATAGTAAACACAATCTTTTTATTTTAATGTTTACTATGAAGATAATAACAAACAAAATTGATATGATTAAATAAGCAATTAAATAAACATTGCGTGTAATGTTGTAATTTAAAGTATATTGACAGTAACATTCACATTCATATACAGTATATATATATATATATATATATATATGTGTGTGTGTGTGTGTGTGTGTGTGTGTGTGAATGTTATTGTTATTATACTTTAAATTATGCTTTATATTAATTTGTTATTGTAATAATTATACTTCAAATTATTCTATAGCCACTGTGTGTATATATATATATATATATATACATATATATATATATATATATATATATATATATATATATATATATATATATATATATATACACAGTACAGACCAAAAGTTTGGACACACCTTCTCATTCAAAGAGTTTTCTTTATTTTCATGACTATGAAAATTGTAGAGTCACACTGAAGGCATCAAGGGCTATTTGACCAAGAAGGAGAGTGATGGGGTGCTGCGCCAGATGACCTGGCCTCCACAGTCACCGGACCTGAACCCAATCGAGATGGTTTAGGGGTGAGCTGGACCGCAGACAGAAGGCAAAAGGGCCAACAAGTGCTAAGCATCTCTCGGGGAACTCCTTCAAGACTGTTGGAAGACCATTTCAGGTGACTACCTCTTGAAGCTCATCAAGAGAATGCCAAGAGTGAGCAAAGCAGTAATCAAAGCAAAAGGTGGCTACTTTGAAGAACCTAGAATATGACATATTTTCAGTTGTTTCACACTTTTTTGTTATGTATATAATTCCATATATAATTCCACATGTGTTAACTCATAGTTTTGATGCCTTCAGTGTCATGAAAATAAAGAAAACCCTTTGAATGAGAAGGTGTGTCCTTCTCATTATATATATATATATATATATATATATATATATATATGTGTGTGTGTGTGTGTGTGTGTGTGTGTGTGTGTGTGTGTTTGTTTGTATATATGTGGAAATTTCCACTGCCTTTTGTCTTAAAATATGAAATCTTATGATGACTTCAGTTTTAGCTTTGCATGGGTTTTCGTTACCAAATAATTAATTTCGACACATTAATTAGATGCTTCATCCCAATGCAATAGGATATTCTGACACGTGTCATATGAAAGGACCATTAGTCTTCTTGAATATCTGTGAAGAGCTGATTTATTTGTAAATATAGCTTCATTTGTAGTTCCTGATATGGATGAATTACACTGCTAATGATTCTGCTCTGAGACACATACCTATTTTAAGACAAGGGTGGAGGTTTTGTCTGACTAGTTAAGCCCTCAGGCACATTTGATAATTAAACCAACCCAAGAGAAATGAGGAAGCGAGCAATGGAAGAATTAATAGCTATTAATCGTACCACAGAGCTTCTGTGAGGCCCTCTCAGAGTGAGACTGTCTGTCACAGCCTCTCCCAGAACCGCTCGACTCCAGCTCCACTGTGCTCCTGATCCACGACACCCATCCCTCACACGTCTCCAGGTGCATCTTGGGAAATAACAGCTTACTACCTGTTCCTGGTTCATAGTCAATCAGCTTGCTCCAGCCTAGAAAAAAGGCATTTAGGAAATGTTTTGATAAGTAGCTTGCATACTTTGTCTAGACTCTTAAAAATAAATGTGCCTCACAATGCCTTTGAAGAACCTTTGTGTCTAAATGGTTCCATAAAGACCCTTTATCATCTGAAGAACCTTTATGTTTCACAAAAGGTTATTTGTGGTGATTCAGGTTATAAAAAGGGAAGTAAGAACCTTTGACTGAATGATTCTTTGTGGAACCAAAAATGGTTCTATTGTTCTGTGGCATCGCTTGAAAAACCTTTTAAAGCACCTTTATTTTTTAGAGTGTAGAACTGAATTGGTAATGTTGTAAATTTTGGAATTAAGAGCTATTTTATTAATTTTTTTGAGGAAGGACCTGTTAAAATGGCCAGGAAGGCCCAGAGTTTATGTTGTTGAAGTTTTTATGGTTACAGTTCTGCTGAAGAGAAGATCTTGCGAAGATCATAAACACTTGCTTTAACAATTGACTAACATAAAAAGTATATACTTATTCACTTTAATTTTACTTCGTTAAACTAGTTTTATGTAATTTCTTGCATGACATTTACTTACATTTGTAATTGTAATTTTAATAAAAATGTACTTGATATATGGTAAGCAGTTCCCTAAATATATATTAAATATAATTATATATATTCAGCACCCCCTTAATGTAATTTTGTGATATTTTTTTGGAGAACAAAAATGACAAGTAGCAAAAAAAAAATTGTTAATCTGAACTGAATAAGCCCATTTGTTTGTTTTTGAATGAAGAAGAATGGTATTTCCTTTTTGTTTTATTCAGTTCTAATTTATAATATATTTGAGGTTTGTTACCCAGAGCTCTTAATGTGTCTGGTGAGATATTTCTTTTTTTTTTTCTGGCTACATTGTTGCTGTAATGAATTCTATAGCCAGGGGTTATTTAACATGAAGTTATGGGTGAAAAATTGAAACGTTGGACAGTATTAAATGGATTATGTAAACATGCATTCACATACAGGCCACACAAATATTAGCTCACACACACTTTGAGCTGCTGGGTTTGGACATTTGGAGCTTAAATGATTATTTTATGCATGGACGGAGCCTAAAGGTACTGTAACAACAAAATTAGTGTGTGTGTGTGTGTGTGTGTGTGTGGTGTGGATGGTGCATGTCCACACCTGCTGAATTATTCACCCTTGCTTATGAGAAACAACGGGAAGCTGTTTACTTTTCTCTCTCCTTCATGCTTTTATGTCAGATGTGAAAAATGGCCTTGACTCAACTTGTCATCATCCAGTGGGCTGGAAAAATTGTCCTGAAGCTTTGACCAAATTCGTGTGTGTGAGTAAAGAGGAACATTTTCTGAGCCTCCGAACTCACCTGAGGGACAGTCACATCAGAGACACAACAAAGTGCATTCTGGGATAAACAGTCTACTTTAGACCAAAAGTTTACTTGATTTTATCCATAGGGCATTGACTGGATGGTGAAAAAGCGAATGAAGGGGATGAAAAAAATATGGGTTTGATGACGTTAGGAGACAAGAAAAAATTTTGAGGGGATTTTGATTACAGTTTTTTTTCAGTCACTAACAAGCGTTTGTCCAAGCAGTTGTCATATTTTCAAAACTCTAAACACAATTAGCACAGCATCGGTCTATTGTGGCCATACCATTCACACATTTCATGTCGTTTTCACACAATATGGAGTCATTGAACACATCTCCACAATGCTTACATTTTCTTAATAGACAAGCTATACCTCCCAACAAAATTATGGATTGTTTTTGTAGTATTTACGAATGTTAACACACAACATCCCACAATAGCAAAAACAATATTCCAAACCTTAGATACAGTATAAAAACCTCTGCTTCTGCAATGATATCAGTTCAAAAACAATATATCTTAGCTGATAATAAACAAACAATTGATTAATTGACACACAGCTGATTTATGTTGTGTAAATTGGGCCAACCACAGCTGATTCCAGTCTGGCTTAGACTCAGTGGCAGGGGTTATTTTTTTCTATTATATTGACACTTATACAATAAAAGGAGGACTTTGAGGAGTGATGTTTTTGGAAACAGAAACAGAAACAGAAAAAGACAAACACTGTAATGTCTGGACGAGGAAGAGTAAGAGCAAGGGGCCCAGGGAGAAGAGCAGGCCCAGTGAGAGATGCAGTGAGATGTGCAGTGAGATGTGCAGGAGCAGTGAGAGATGCAGTGAGATGTGTCGTGAGATGTGCAGGAGCAGTGAGAGATGCAGTGAGATGTGCAGGAGCAGTGAGAGATGCAGTGAGAGGTGCAGGAGCAGTGAGAGATGCAGTGAGAGGTGCAGGAGCAGTGAGAGATGCAGTGAGATGTGCAGTGAGATGTGCAGGAGCAGTGAGAGATGCAGTGAGATGTGTCGTGAGATGTGCAGGAGCAGTGAGAGATGCAGTGAGATGTGCAGGAGCAGTGAGAGATGCAGTGAGAGGTGCAGGAGCAGTGAGAGATGCAGTGAGAGGTGCAGGAGCAGTGAGAGATGCAGTGAGATGTGCAGTGAGATGTGCAGTGAGATGTGCAGGAGCAGTGAGAGATGCAGTGAGATGTGCAGGAGCAGTGAGAGATGCAGGGAGAGGTACAGGAGCAGTGAGAGGAGCAGGCCCAAAGAGAGGGAAAGGTAGAGGTGTAAGAATGCGTGGTGGTGGCATTCCAAGGGCTGCAAGAACAGTAGTCAGTGATGAAATTTGTGCCACTATCATTGACCATGTAATCAACCATGGTCTTTCACTAAGAGAGGCTGGTGAAAGAGTGCAACCCAATTTGAGGCGGTCAACAGTTGCCTCCATTATACGCATCTTACAACAAACCAACAGGTAAGTATTGCATTTTACATGGATTGTTTCTGTTCTCACTTGACATGTCAATAAGGTCATACAGTAATGCATATGTCGAATTTTTTGTCCCTCTAAAGAATGCAACATCTTCCACCCTCTGGGGGAAGAGGAAAGCTCCTAAATAATGATCAAGAGCTTGCCATTGTAGAAATGGTTGTTGCAAATAATGCAATAAAACTGCATGAAATTAAAACTAGAATTGTAGAGGACCATAAAATATTTGATAATATCGATAGCATCAGCCTCACAACGATTATGCGGACATTGTCCAAATACAGAGTGCGGATGAAGCAGCTCTACACTGTTCCCTTTGAGAGGAACAGTGAGAGAGTCAAGGAGCTATGTCCAGGTATAGTGCATGTTCAATTCAATGTCCAGTTCTATAAGCTTTGCACTTTGCAAGTAGGTAACCTTTACAGTAATAGGTTACAGTAAAGTATGGTATATAGTAATGACATGATTTACATAAACTTCGTTTCAGAGAGTTATGGAATTGGAGGCCAACCAGGCCCCTCATGAATTCATATACATAGATGAGGCAGGATTCAATCTGGCCAAAAGGTGTCAACGTGGACGAAATGTAATTGGGAAAAGGGCCACAGTTGATGTGCCAGGACAGAGAGGGGCAAACATTACCATGTGTGCAGCAATTGCAAATGCAGGATTACTCCTTCACAGATGTCAGGTTGGACCCTGTAATACCGAGCGCCTCCTTGCCTTTCTCAATGATCTCCACCAGCGCCTGGTTCCAGAGCAGGATCAGGAGGGTGAAAACATGAGGACCTTTGTAATTACCTGGGACAATGTGGCAAGCAATAACAACATGGTTTGAAGTCCACCCAAGACTGATATGTGTCTTCCTTCCACCCTATTCACCTTTCCTCAACCCCATAGAGGAGTTCTTTTCTGCATGGAGGTGGAAGGTTTATGACCATCAGCCACATGACCAGATGTCCCTCCTTGAAGCCATGGATGCTGGCTGCAGGGACATCACCATTCATGATTGCCAAGGGTGGATCCGACATGCCAAGCGGTTTTATCCCAGGTGCATCGCCTTGGATAATATCAGATGTGATGTTGATGAAAGCATGTGGCCTAACCCTGAAGATCGCAGAGATTAGATACAGTAATTTTGTGCCTGGGTTTTTTTTTTTTTTTTTTTTTTTAGTTCCGCCCCTTTTTATCTGGGCTTTTTGCTGTTGTTTTTTTGTTCATAATGCTCTTATGTGTTTCATGGATATTTTGTTCACTGTAAGCAATACTTTAAAACCTTTTCTGTTCTATCATACCGTTGTTTTTACTGTACCTCCTGCAGTAAACAGTAAAGGAAAAAATTGCTTTTTACTGGAATGCTTTTGAATGTGAACATTATTGTACATTTGGACATACAGTACCTAGCCAAGAAATTTAGTGTAAAACGGTGGATTGCATGTTTTGCATGCAAATACCTGTGAAACTGAAACCTAAAAGTCTATGCAGTTTTTGTAATGTCAACAATAGCCAGTATTTTGAAACCTGGTTTACTTTGATTGACTGCATGTACCTTGTGAGGTGAAAAACAAGTGTTTTTCTTTGACAGAATAATTTAATTTTGAGTCAGATTTCGATTTCGTTTAGCAGTGTATATAGGAAACCACTCATGAGGAGGTGTTTAAAATGGAAAGAGCTTCTTAACATCATTTTAGGCTTTTTTGTTGCTTTTTACTTCTCATCGTGTAGAATGAAACATGTCTGTCTGCTCTCAAATGAGTGGAGAGAGATGCAAGCTGCTTAGCTAATGCAGTTTCTACAGAGACAAGAAGCCGTGAGAAATGCATTTATATTGTATTAGGCAAATTATATGATATTGATAGCAGTTGACTTCTGCTAACTAGGCCAGATTGCTTTTATACTAAAGCTTATTGGAGTTTGCATGAAGCCTAAATGTATCTAAATGAACCAAACACTAAAATCAAACTGATCTTTGGTCTGCATCTAAAGTTTTAAAATGAAAGAATGAGAAGTTCTGCATGAATATTTTTTTTCTCCCATTTAAATGTTGCATGTTATTTTATTTTGTCTTTCCTCGCTGTCTGCAATCATAACAGACCCTTTTTTTTTGCAGCCAGCTGAGCAGCTCTGCTTTAGATGTGTCATATCTTTAGCTAGTAAAACTGATATCAGGAGCTTTCAAAGAACTGCATAATGCATCATGCTGGCTATCATATAAAAGTGTGTGTTAATTCTGATGCAAGCCTCCTGTGGCAATCAAAAGCAAGAAAAAAGCACAAACCTACAGGAAATAAAACAGAGATGCAGAGAAACGGGAGGGGTCAATATATTGAGTTTAAAAGCAAACAAAAATAGCTTCAAGGGAAAAGAAAGAGACGGACAGAAAGTGACAGGAAATTCAAAGCACAGATCTGGCCCTCGTGTGTGTGTGTGTGTGTCTCACTGGATTAATCTGGTTTCAGACAGAGCACCTGTCATGCACAGATCATAGGAAATGTATGAAATTGCTATACCAGAACTGTATTTTGATTGTTTACTCTTTTTTGTGCATTTAAGTGTTAAACATGCATCTAATTTCCACACTGACCTGGTATTATTATATTGATTCATTATGGCAATGAAACAAGTGAATACTCACATGCATTCTAGTGTTGGGGAGCAAAAAACAAAATGGACTGTTATCAAGTTGAGCTGTATGGAGCAAAGAGTCTTAGAAGCTGAGATGCTCTCTTTAATTGTCCTCCTTTTGGATAGATTAGTAATGTCTGGAAGTTTGATTCATTTCAGAGAATGTTTATTCAGATGATTCATTTCAGTGAATCAGTTCAATCCACTGATTCACAGATTGAAATCTAAAAGGTCTGTCAGATTCAAACTGAACTTCAATTCATTTTAAGGTTATTATTACACATGCGATGTAGGAGCAGATTTATCTAAGATGGTTTATTAGTGTTGTTATTGTTAACTAAAATTGAAACTACTTTTTTGCATTTAGCAGACTTACAAAAGTAGAAAAAGGCAATTTGTTAAGAGCCAACAATGATTGTATGTTATAATGTCAGGTTTATTAGACAACTAGATTAGGAGTCTAATAATTAAAATAAAGATTAAATCAAATAAAATGTAAATAAATAATCTTGATGGAATGCTACAGAAAATTACAAAAACTAAAACATAATATAATAATAATAAATATGAATAAAAAACATAAAATTATTAAAACTTAATAAATATATATATGAAAATAAAAAATAATAAATGCTATAATAGTAAATAAATAATATAAAAATAACACTGATAATTATTTAAAACTCATATTCAAATAACTTTACAGCAGTCCAGCTGAACAGTCTCATTAAAAAAGTACACAGATGTTATTATTGCAGTACACTTTCAAAAGGTACTATGCACTATGTACCTTTAACCACATCAACTCTGGGGACCCACCGGTGGGTCCAATATTGCATATGCCTAATTCTCAAAAAATCAAAATAACAGCTGAAGTGGTTAAGGTACTAAAATGCATAATTTAGTGGTAAATAAGCTACAAAGATGTACCTCTAAGCTTTTGTACCTTAGGGTGCCGGCCCACTGACAGCGTTTACCTTTTTTATGAGAGTGTACAGAAAACACTGAAGAATTTACCAAATTAGCTTTCATTGACTCCATCTGCCAATGTATTGGTGAAATTAATATTTGGATGTACCAGAACATTCTTCAGTTAAACAAGAAAAAAATTGAAGTCATAGCATTTGGAAACAAAGATGAAGTGTTCAAGGTGAATGCATACCTTGACTCTAGGGGTCAAACAACTAAAAATCAAGTCAGGAATCTTGGTGTGATTCTGGAGACAGACCTTAGTTTCAGTAGTCATGTCAAAGCAGTAACTAAATCAGCATACTATCATCTAAAAAACATTGCAAGAATTAGATGTTTTGTTTCCAGCCAAGACTTGGAGAAACTTGTTCATGTCTTCATCACCAGCAGGGTGGACTATTGTAATGGGCTCCTCACCGGCCTTCCCAAAAAGACCATTAGACAGCTGCAGCTCATCCAGAACGCTGCTGCCAGGATTCTGACTAGAACCAGAAAATCTGAGCATATCACACCAGTCCTCAGGTCCTTACACTGGCTTCCAGTTACATTTAGGATTGATTTTAAAGTACTTTTACTCGTATATAAGTCACTAAATGACCTAGGACCTGAATAAATTGCAGATATGCTCACTGAATATAAACCTAACAGAGCACTTAGATCATTAGGATCGAGTCAGTTAGAAATACCAAGGGTTCACACAAAACAAGGGGAGTCCTCCTTTAGTTACTATGCAGTTGGAATCAGCTTCCAGAAGAGGTCAGATGTGCTAAAACACTGGTCACATTTAAATCTAGACTTAAAACTCATCTGTTTAGCTGTGCATTTATTGAATGAGCACTGTGCAATGTCCCAACTGATTGCACTGTATTTTACGTGTTCACTGTATTTTATGTAAAATCATTTTCTATTTTTAACTGTTTTAAATTCATTTTAAATAAGTAATTTTTTAAATCATTTACAAAGTTTTAAAATTGCTTGTTTTTATTTTTGTTTTATTATTTCTTCATGACTATTTTACTTTATTTTATGTAAAGCACTTTGAATTACCATTGTGTACGAAATGTGCTATATAAATAAACTTGCCTTCCTCAAAATAGCACAAATTGGTAACTTGTGAATATGGCTTGGTTCCCTGGTTGACCACTGAATCCTGACCATTGCATGCGCAAAATGCACTTCCAGATCTTACCTTGCCATCCAGGTTTGCAAACGGGTTTGACATGGATGTGTACGACAGCGTCCTGCTCCGCTCTCTTCTGACCGCAGTCAAACGCTGTCACATAGATTTTATAATGTGACTTCTTATCAAAGCTCAGGCTCTCTGTGTTCCTGATGTTACCTGCATGTAAACACACACACACACACACACACACACACACATATTTATATAAAGACGATAGCAAAGTGCTCTCTGCATGTGTGAATGTCTTTGTTTATTGTGTGTGTGTGTGTGTGTGTGTGCTGACCGTTGCGGTCTATAGCGAAGGCTGTGTCCTGAGAGCTGATCTGGTAGTTGCAGATCTGGCTGTATTGTGGAGAGCAGTCCTGGTCTGACGCCTGCACCTGCAGAACACTGTCATACACTTTTCCCTCCATCACCGAGCCGTGATACTCCAACTGACCGAACACCGGAGAAAACTCATTCACATCTCCCACCTGCACATGCACCATGGCCCTGAGAAAAGAAAGAGAGAGAGTTTTTTATTGCTTTTTCATTGTCCAGGAGACTTCATGGAGAAAATGTTCTCACCCTCAGGCGAGTACCCTTCATCTAAGATGAAGATGAGTTTGTTTTTCATTGGAACAAATTTGGAGAAATATAGCATTTCATCACTTGCTCACCAATGGATGCTGTGCAGTGAATGGGTGCCGTCAGAATGAGAGTCCAAACAGCTGATAAAGACATCACAATAATACACAAGTAATCCACACCACTGCAGTCCAAGAAATAAAGTCATCTTCGATGTTTTTAACTTCAAACAGTTGCTTCATGCTTAAATATGAGTCCTCTATGCATATTATTGACTTCTCCAGTAGTTTTATCAGAATCAGGAGAGGAATCTGCACAGATCAAGCACTGTTTACTAGCCAAAACAGCTCTATCAAATATGTTGGTGAATTTTGATGTGGGAAGACAACAGGGGATGGACTTGTGCATTGGAAGAAGCGTTATGGATCATGGATGAATATTTTGGCTAGAAGCAATTTTTGTTGTTGTTTTTTTTTACTTTACAAGCTGTTAACTGATGGACTGGACTGATGTGGATTACTCATGATTCATTGTGATGGTTTTATCAGCTGTTTGGACTCTCAATCTGACGGCACCCATTCACTGCAGAGGATCCATTGCTGAGCAATTGATGAAATGGTACATTTCTCCAAATCTGTTCTGATTAAAAACAAACAAATAAACAAACACACATATCTACATCATAGATGTCCTAAGGGGGAATAAAGTTGATATAACTATATTTTAAAGTGTCAACTTGTCTAATGCCTGGTTCACACGGGACGATTTTAAAATTGTCGGCCGATTTTCCAAACCTGAGAGACCCCACACACGGCGATAAAAAATCACGGGTCTAACAGTGTTGGTCATACAGTGTGTGGTGTGCAGCCACACGGCAAAATCAACACATCACACACGAACCGATTTGACTCCCGAGCATTCCCAGGTCAGACGGGAAATCTCGCAAAATCCCTCGAGATCTAACGTGACTTCAGAGTAAACAATCATGGCGGACGAAGAGGATGCAGTGGCCATAGTTTGTCCTTTGTTTGTAACCGAAAAAAAACATAAGAAAAAAAAGAAAAGGCGATTGTCAAAGAAGTGGAGACAAAGTCCTCCATCTCCGACATCCACCGGACTTTCTGGTGCGCCATGCCGCCGGCTGTTTTGATTTTGTTTCCCGGTACTTCCTCGCCGCCTCATCACCTCGCTTTCTGATTGGCTACACGCCACAGTCCACAGGCTGTGTGATCGTTTGTCCTCGGGGGACACCACATATCCCCGATTTGAGATCGGAGTGGTCCCGACGTCCTTCCGAGCAGAGGAGAGCAGTCTTAACACACCACACACGGCAGGAATATCTGATCAGATTATTTTACGATAATCGGAGCATCCTTAAGATTGTCGGAAGGTGTCAATCGGGGCTAAAATCGGCCTAATTATCCTGCCGTGTGAACCAGCCTTTAGATGTTTCTGTTCAGTTTTACTGCTGATTTCAGACTTTAAAACTTTTGGCAAATCTGAGCACAGTTTGCGATATTGTGCTAATTCCTCCAAATGTAAAGTAGGAAACAAGAAACTTTAGTAATGTTTTTATTGTTTATACACACAAACACTGTTTTATTTCTGTTTTATTTTGATTAACAAAGCCATTTTTAATAGTTTTTAGTCAACAATAACAACACTGTTAATGCGTTTAATAATTGGGATTACATGGAGAACAATGAACACTTTTCTCCTGAGAAAAAGACTTCAGGACATGTGTCTCCTCTAGAGCAGAGCTCACTTATTTCTCTAAATTTCCTTCTCTTCATCAGCTTATTAAAATAGCAAGTATATGTCAGGTCAGGTTGGGTTCATCAAGAAAAGAGCATGGTTGTCTGCATTTTATTTTGTTTATTTTGATTTTACTGGAACATATGATAGTGCGCCACATATTTGACTACTGAGTTAAAAGCATATTTCTACGGGGCCTGAAATGAAAAACAGCAACTAAAGCCAACGTAAATAGCATCTATAATGAAAAATGTTCAGGTCAAAAGTCAAAAACTAATAATAATAAAAACGTCTAATAAACTAATAAATAAAAATCTAAATAAACTAAATAGTCTCTCCAAGACTGCTGCTTTATAAATAATTCTAAACTGACTAGTGGGGAGCAGATTTTTATTTATTTTTTTCATGTCATTTTGAGTAAATTCAGACTTTACATTTTAGATTTGCTAATAAAGCTGTGCTGCAGATTTTCTTGCGATTTTTGTGTCTATATTAATTTATGAGAAATGATTTTTTTGTGTTCCAGATCTGAACTACTGTAATTATTGATCTCTGCTTTAGAGGAGACACGTGTCCTGGAGTCTTTTTCCCAGGATAAAAAGCACTAAAAAGTCTCCATTCGTTCTCCATCAAGCAGTGAACATACTATAGAGATCTCGTTTTGTGATTTCTCTGTCCTGCAGGTCATTATAAAGTCTTCGGGGAGAGAAAGATAATTAAAAAAAAAGGTCTAAAGAAAAAAAAACTGCTTGCATCATTCATGTCAAAGACAGAGTGAAAAGTGAGTAATGCTTTGCAAAGGGCAACAGCTCGTCTGAAAAATGATGTGATACAAACACTCCTGCTAATCTGTGCTGTAAAAACCAGAACATACAGTACGCAAACACACATATGTATATGAATTAAGCATGAAATCTCTAGTAAAGCTGTGTGATTTTGCAGCTTTACTCCCCTTTAGACTCCAATATTTCATTTTTATCCTTTATACGTCTGTGTGTGTGAAGAATCGTAGATCCAAGCTGTCAAACCAGAAACAGTGATACAGTAATCCTGTCTGGATTAAAGAGATACAGAGTAATGAGGAAGTCTCTCTCTCTTTTTTTTCTCTTTCCACGATTTCATCACTAACCTCATTTCTATCTCACTCAGTCACAAATGTCTTTTTCATTTTGTTTCAAAGGAATTCGGTCTAGCTCACTGCATTAGCTCTGTTAAAGCATCTTTATATCTGCCGGTGAAGAGAAGCGCCTTTGGCTCAGTGTTTATTTGCAGCTCTCAGTCTGCAGGTACACAGGTGCAGCGTTCACTGTAGAGCTCTTAAAAGCTCTTAATGCCTGAAGGTCAGACACCTGCTGTTCATAGTCACTACTGAGATAAAAAA
This sequence comes from Carassius carassius, assembly GCF_963082965.1. Classification (NCBI taxonomy): domain Eukaryota; kingdom Metazoa; phylum Chordata; class Actinopteri; order Cypriniformes; family Cyprinidae; genus Carassius; species Carassius carassius. The sequence goes on from NC_081795.1 coordinate 2,839,208, forward strand.
AAACTAGATTTTTGAGTGGCAGTTCAGTATCCTACAGTTCTGAAAAAAAAGAAAGAAAGAAAACTGTGAGGCATCTTTAAATTCTGTATATATGCTAATGTAAGAATAAGACTCTTATGCTCAACATACGGTAAAAATGTGAAATATTTTTACAATTTAAAATAACTGTTTTCTATTTTAATATATTTTAAAATATTATTTATTTCTGTGATCAAAGCTGAATTTTTAGCATCATTACTCCAGTCTTCAGTGTCACATAATCTTCAGAAATCATTCTAATCTGTTATTAATAATGCTTGGCTTTTTACCAATGTTTTTTTTTTTTTTTTGATAGAAATCTTATCTAACATTTTTATTGACTTTGCTGGCACTTTTGAGCAATTTAAAGCATCCCTAATGAATATTAATTTGGCTTTTTAAAACTGTACTTACCTCAAAATTTTAAATAGCAGTTTCCAAAAAAAATATGTTTTCAACATTGATAATAATCAGAAAAGTTTCTTGAGCAGCAAATCAGCATATCAGAATGATTTCTGAAGATCATGTGACTCTGAAGACAGGAGGAATGATGCTGAAAGGATCAAAGGAATACAAAGGATACAATGTTGTTTTGGATTGTAGTTACATTCCACAATATTACCGTTTTTATGTATTTTTAATTTAATAATGCAGCCTTAGTGAGCATAAAAAGACATAAATTAGACACCAAACCTTTTTTTTTTTTTTTAAGTTTCAACTACCAAGTAGCAGGTGCGTGAATTAAAGGACATAAAAAAACAGGGCACTTTTTTAAAAGTAGGAAAATAAAAAAATCTTCAATGAAACTGTGAATAATAGAGAGAGGTGAGTCAAGCACGGATGAATCATTTTAGAAATAGTTCACTGTGTTCCTTTCAGTTCAGAAACATCACAAACATGAATCAGACTGAGGAGGAGAACATGCATTTCTTTAAACACACACTGACTTGTGTGATCTCTTCTCTCCGTGTCCCTCCGGTCCTGTGCCACAGTCACGTGCTTGAATGATGAAGGTGAACTCTCTGTGACGCTCGCAGTCGATCGGTCCACTCGCACACAGACGGCCCTCTCCGGACGTGCGGTTCAGAACCACAGCCTCGAACGGCGTGCTGACACCCTGCACGTGAAAGCCACAGATTTCTCCTAAAGAGTAAGAAGACCACAGATTAACACTTCCATTCTTTTCACCAACTTTCTTGTTTGTAATCTCAGGCTCTTTATAATCCCATGTTTTGCAGTGACTGAAAGGGGCGAATTCTTTACTTTTCTAGCTCTTTGTGGTTTTCCCTTTGTTAAATTGTCAATATAAACATGAACTGCCAGACAAAGTATGGAATAGTTAAGTTTTTAATGTTTTTGAAAAACAGTAATATTATGAAATATACTTACAAGTTTTCTACTGTGATACGTTTTAAAATGTAATTTATTTCTGTGATGCAAAGCTGAATTTTCAGCATCATTACTCCAGTGTCACACGATCCTTCAGAAATCATTCTAATATGATGATTTGCTGCTCAAGATTCATTTCTGATTATTATCAATGTTGGAAACTGCTTCATGGTTTTGTGGAAATCACGATATACTAACATTCAAAAGTTAGTTTTTTTTTATAAAGAAAGAAATGTATACTTATATTTAGCAAGGAAAAAATGAATTTATCAAAACTGACAGTAAAATATTTTATAATGTTACATAAAAATTCTAGTTGAAAGAAATGCTGTTCTTATGAACTTTCTATTCATCAAGGAATCTTGGAGAAATGCATCACAGTTTCTACTTTGATAATAATGAGAAAAGTATGAATAATTAAGCAGCAAAAGGCTGGAGTAATGATAAACAAATAAATTATAAATTATATTTTACAGTATATTAAAATATAAAACAGGTATTTTAAATTGTAATAATATGTCACAATATTGCTGTTTTAACATATTTTTAATCAAACAAATACAGCCTTGGTGAGCATATGAGACTTCTTTCAAAAACATAAAAAATAAAATTATTCCAAACTTTTCGACAGCAGTATAATATCTATTTGAAAAACACTTATAATGTTAGTCAAGTTGACATTGTCCCCAGTTCTCATATGGAGGTGATCTTGGCTTGTAAGAAACCACCTAGCAACCACCTACAACACCTTAGCAACCACGGAACACCATAGTAAATGAGCACTCACTTTTGGTGAAATCTATTAATATGATTGTGTGTGTGTGTGTGTGTGTTGTGTAAAACAGCACTGCTGTCCAGCACAGATAAGAGTATTCTCCATCTCTCCTCTCTTTGATCTTCAGAGTAAACCCATATTCATCACATATACAGAACAACAGAGAGAGGAAGAGCCAAAGAGATGGAGAAAAAAGCAGCAACCCTTTTGCTGAATAATATTTCACAATCTTTCATTGGCTATGTTTCTGCATGTGTGAGTGCATGAGACTAAACATGAATAATAGTGTATCCAGGCGTTAAAAAAGCAAGCATTCAGACGTATGTGTGAGTTTTAGTTTGTTCTGTTTTTTTAAGCTTTGCTTTTATCAAAATGCGCTGACACTGATATAGTAAGGGGGTGTTCACACAGCATGTGCTCTTGCCTTTATTTTGCACTGTTTTTTAATGAGGTATATATATATATAATTGCAAGCTTTATCATACTGAATATTGAATATATTGCAATATTGATTATCGTGACAAATAAATTAATAGATGGTCAAGAAATATTGATTTAAGTTGGAATTATGTTAAAGAAGGAGACTGTGGAGTGATATGAGGGAAATGAATGATGTTTTCCTGAGAGCTGTGCAATAACAGACAATAGTTTGTGCACTAACGTATAGAAGATGTGTAGATTGGACACAAACAGACCCACTGACTCGTGATATTCAGTATCTGTGATATAAATATATGATCATCCTATGCTTTATAGTCATAAATATTGCTGTAGAGATGATCATAACAGTGTTCATTACGAAGGAATGAAAAATCAGTATTGAGTGAATGAATTGAAGACTGGATCACTGAAAGCATTCACACACACACACACACACACACACACACACACACACACACACACACACACACACAGTATATGTGTGATTGACAGCTGTCAGCTGAACACAAACCTCAGAGAGAGAGAGAGAGAGAAAGAGAAAGAGAAACCCCTTAAAAGATAGAATTCCAGCTTTTATCTTTTCCTGAAGTCTAACTGTTTCTTCTCTCACTTTTTCTCTCACCATATTCTTTAAACCAGTGTCTCTCAACTGTTTTCACTTCAGAAAAGACTATATTTTTTGTGCATTTTATAAAAAAAAAAATAATGTTTTTTTATTTATTATTATTTAAATATATTAATATTGAGCCTTCATAAACTGTAACAATGTGCAAAATTATTCATGTAAAAATACTGAAAAGGAAAACTGGACTAAATACCAATTTCTAAACATCTCTCTCTGCAAACAATAATTCATAGCACAATGCAAACTAATTAGGAATATATCTTTGTGTGTGTGTGTGTGTATATATATAGACACATATTAACTTTGTGATGTTCTCTTAATTTTTATCGAGGTTTAGAGCATTCCAATGTATATGTTGCCATCTGTCTAATTTAACTGGCATCTAAGTGAATGGTGAGTTTTTGAGTTTGACGGGACACATGACCTTTGACCTCAACAACAAATGACTATTTACTTTGCTATGCATGATTATTAGCTTTAGTTGCTTGTTATTATCTGCATTTATCATTTTTTAAATCAATACTGACCTGTGACCCACTTACGAATTTACAATTGCTTCGTTTAGTTTTCAAAGTGTAATTATGATGCATTTGCCTTTAAATCAATAACATATTTTCCATAATCTTCAAAGCTGTGCAAGCATGAAACTGCTGCTGTGATGACCAGTGAGACAATGTTTTTGTATGGTTAAAAAGAGTGTGTAAAAAAACAAAAAAACAAAACAAAAAAACCATTAAATACAAAATGCTATTAGCAGAATATATATTGTTTGTGTGTGTCTTTTTGTAGGTATGTTTTTAAATGTCTCTTATGTGTTTGTGTGAGCTTTATCAAAATTCATAAAGCTTTATTGATTTTAAAGCCACCTATATTGAGGTTTCAGTAACCATAACATCATCACATCTAATTATATAGTTCAGATGAGCTTTTGAGATAACTAAACAACCATTAAATAACTACAACATGCATTATTATTTTAGAAAAAAATAATAATAATAATTTTGACACCATTACTCTTTTTACCTGCTGCTGAATTGCATGCACATCATTGTAAGACATCACTGTCAATGTCAGCTATTGACACTTTTATGCATAAAGAAAGCATGGCTACGCAGACACTGAACACTGACACTGAAACCTCTGTATTGTTACTGGGACACAGCCAGATTTTAGTGTGTCTCATTTACTGCCATGTGTTTGATCAAAGTTAACAGAATCCGAGCAGCTGTGATTTATACTGTCTGATACTGTCCCTCTTAGAGACAGAGCATCTTGAGGGAGTCGTATACACCTGCACTCGCAGTGACCCCTCACACACACACACACACACACACACACACACACACACACACACACACACACACACACACACACACACACACACACACACACACACACACATTACTGAACGCTGTCTTTTATCATTCAAGTGCCTAGTGAGCTTCGACATGCTTTCTCTCCTTTCCTCGGTCACTCATGCTTTCTTTCACTTCAATCACTTATTCCCCTTTAAACTATAAAGACAGTAACAAAGAAGAAACAGTGCTTTTTATAAATATAAAATATATACAGTAATGTAATATAATTATATTTTATATATAACATATAATATGAACTATAATTAAATTATTATAATACAATATAATTATATTTTATATATAAATATATTATTAAATATAATTTTATATATATTTTTGTAATTAAATGTAAATATTTTTCAGCCTATGAAAATGAGATTTACATCCTTGTATATTGCACCCATCAAAAAAACATCCAGTCCTTTTTGTGCCCATTCACTGGCAAATGGTCTATATATATATATATATATATATATATATATACATATATATATATATATATACACATATATATATATAATTTTAATATTATACAGTATATTACAGTATGCATTTTTATTCAATATAAAATTTTATAATAATAATAAAAAAAAAACATTTTGCAACCTATGACAATGACAATTTTCAGCTGATTTTTCATGCATATTGCACCTGTCATAAAAACAGTTCCCATTGTGGCAACCTACTGGCAAATTTTTTATTATTAATCTGAAACAACATTTTTTTAGCATTTGGCACTTAACAAATGTTATTTTCAGATGCTGGTGCCTTAAAGTGGTTAAGAGACATTTCAGATGGAATACATAACTTCAGTCTAAACAGAATTACTGGATTTATCACCGTTATAACCATAACAGTCCCTGCCTTTGGTTCGTATACCGTCTACTGTTCTTTATTTTGAGGTAAAGTTCTTTACAGTGTTTATGATTAAAACCTATCAAAGCATTGTTTAGCAACTACATGATGAATCTTGCATTTGATCTAGCGTTCACAGCAATCACTCAGCTCTTTAAAAACACTGCTCTGGTACAGCGTTCAGCTCAAATCACTGGAGCATTACACCCATCAATTATTCAGCACGTTGATTTGTAACCTGCCAGCAATTACCCTCTTAACAAACTCAATCTCGCTTCAACATAAATTACGCCCTCTTAATTAATTACTCTTCATCGTTGGTTGCTGAACTTGGCTTAATGTGATTAATGGCTTAATGAACCATTAATCACACTTTATATTTAATTACATTTATAGGTATATTACCTGTAACACACATCGGAGACATTTTGAGTGTCAAACACAAACCTAATTCAGTCAGATCTGTGCTTTTACATGCATGGATAATGTTTTCTTAGTTCAGTGTGTTTTCATAGTTTTCGTAAGCATGGTTTATGAGGACACTTTCTGTGTCCCCATAAAAAAAACAAAAGGCTTAAAAAACATATAAAACGGCACTTAATGATATTGACAAATTGCCAGTAGTTTTTTATTTTAATGTAATAATTAAAAATATATCACATTTATTTTGTCCCTGTTAAAACAGAATTATTTAGCTTGTTTTTGGTGGTTTAATATGAAGGATATTACACTTGATCTGTATTTTTATGTTTGATCAAACTATAACCTAGAACCCCTTTATCCCTTCTGTCTTCCTCCTCTCGGTGTCTGCATTATGTACACTAGTTAATTAATTTCCTTGTCAGAATACAGTCAGGGATGTTTGTGCAAAGGTCACATGTGGCATTAAATCACATGAAAGGATACTGAATGTTGGGGAAGATGGGAACAGGTGGCGATAAAACATTTGTGTGTGTGTGTGTGTGTGTGTGTGTTAGATGTCAGGGATCTCAGTGTCTTTCTGAAGGGTTGGGTCTCTTTCAGCAGCAGCTGTCTGACTAGAATTCTGCCAGTATAAACTCCACTAACGTTCCCCAAAGAACTCATTTATTTAGGTGGAATAAGAAAGAGAAGAGATTGTTAAATCTGGTAGTATTTTACGAAGAGAACACTAAATCTTTAGAAATGGAAAAGTGCTAGAGGGAGGAGTAAAAAGAAAGACTTCCTTTTAGAACTATGCCAATTGTTATTTTTAGTTTTAATTAATTCCACCTGAATCTTTTTAAATTGCTTTGAGATGCTTTAGAATTGAAAGTTTATTTTGATTCCAGTCTGAAACGATGGATGGATGGATGGATATAGACAGACAGACAGATAGACAAATAGATAGATAGATAGATGCAGTGCTGGTCGTCTGTGTGTGTGTGTGTGTGTGTCCTCAGGCAGTGACTCAGTTTAAGTGTATCAGAGAAATACAGTTCATCTGGAGTATCTGATACATTGGCAGTGTGATCTGGCAACCAGCAGGGGATCTGGAAAAGCATAAAGCATCTAATAATCAGAAAGAACAGATGGAGTAGACAGACAAAAACACACACACACACACAAACACTCATCAGCTGAGACTGCCTCAGGAAAGATGTGCGTATAGCGCTGTACTACAAACCCATCAGCCTATAAAGCGCTCATTCCTTGCTTTCTTACCTGCAAATGGAACAGGTGTGTCTTTGTCCAGAGCCACTAAAGGAGGATCCAACAGAACCACATCTGTGTTTTCTGTGATGACGCCGTGGTATGAGCTCTCGATCCACGGCTTGTGCTTATTCACTAAGAAAGAGAAATGATCTTTGATTTACTTTGAAATCAAACCATTGACAATCTGTTTTGAAATACTTCTTCATATCTAAACACAAGATTGCACTCTCTGTAATGTTCACAAAGACATGATTCTCAGAATACTGTTCGGTCAGTTCACACTGACCTAAATGCAACTCTATAGTAGAAATGCTGCAAAAACGCCCTTTTTGAACCTTTATTTTTAATTAAGTGTGTACTTTGATCTTTTTTTATCTGTTTAAAACAGTTGGTAAACTCAGTTGCACTTCCTTCTCAATCAATGCATGAAATATTCCAGGTGTGTCTTCTACTTTATTTCCAACAGTTTATTCACCAACAGTGAATGTTAAACTTTGCACCGTGCTTGATCAGGCTGACTGGACTTTTCTTTCCTCGTCAAAAATGAAAGAAGGAGCCAAATTTTCTTCAGTGTTTATTTAAGGAGCTGCAAAGGTTGTTTTAAGCATCACACAATAATGTTAATACACACAATAATAATGATGATACATAGGGCAATTGGTTTTGAGATAGCGATATTGCTTGGGGACTTTGCCATTGAGAATGGGCAACAAATGTGCCCATCTGGATACTTTAGATTGGTCGTGGGCCCTGTGTCTCACCTGGTTGCCCGCTGACAGCAACATTGTTCACAAAGTTGCCCAGCGTATCATCACCTTTAGGGCTACAACCAGCAACTTTATGGATTGTTCTTTAGTCAGTCTGTCTTTAAATTAAGCTTTTTTTTAAATCCTCAAGACTCTGTAGGCACTTGTGGAGAAACTGTTCAAATGACATGCATGTGCAGTAAAGAAAGGCTATAATTGAGGCAGACACACAATGCCGAGCCCATATTGCAGTCTGAAGTTGAATCGTAAATCAGTGCGTTTTACAACCAACCATTTAAAAGTGAGTTGTCAGCTTAGCAGCCAACAATTGTTTTATGTTTTACAATGAAATGTATCAAAGACATGAATTGACATCTTTTGATCTTTAAGACTACATACAAACTATATTGTTTGATTTCTAACCAGACACTGAAGAGAATAGAGACAGAAACCTGGCAAATGAAAATATACAATCATTTGTAATTAATTTATGGTCTCTTGTTGTGGATTACACCTTGGAAAGCTGCACCTGATCTGCCCTCACTTTTCTTCTCTCATCTACTATTTTTCTTCTTATAAGAAATAAAGCATGCCCTCTAAAGGTCAGGGCCACATCATTTACTTGTTTTATGTCCCAGAGAGACCAACTAAAGCTGAGAGAAGCACAGGAGAAAGAGGTAAAAAATGGAGGACAGAAAGAAAGATTGAGAGCGTGAGATTGAATGGAGGCCAAATCACTAAAAATCGACTTCTGTTTGAAAGACATGGAAAACAAGGACTTTCATTGACTGATAAATACAGCAGTCCACTTTATACCCTGCAGAGGGGAAAACATATTTATTAAAACTAATACAAATGCGCTAAATCAACCCAGTTACTCATTCTGGGTCAATCAAAGAGCTTGCAGAGCCAAGCGAAAGAGTCTCTTTTTCTCACATACACAACAGAGGAAATAAAGTGTTGATCTGTCTCAAAGCTGTTTTAATCCGCTGGCAGCTGTTATGGGTTTTTCTACATCCCGAAGGTTCGATCTCCCTCCCAAATGCATGCTCTCTCCTTTCCACATCTGCTTTCTCTTCTAACCAGTGCCATTGTGTTTTGTAAAATGGCTGTTTCTAGCAAGAATTGTTTTAATGTGGCTAAAAAAGAAATAGCAACAAGAAAAAGTCAAAAATATTATTTTCCCAATGAAATGCAATGTTTATTTCAACCAGCTTGATATTGATTCATAAAATATAAAAAAAATGATTCACCCGCACACTTACATCTTCTGCCAAATCTACGTCTCCACAGCTAAATAAGTCATATTTTATAGAGTATGTAGTTTTAGAGTATGTAATCTGGATTGACCATAATAATAATCAAAAATAATAGAAGAATTGGTGTGTGCTGCAAAATAATGACAAGAAAACGCGTAAAACTTTTAATAAAATTTGTAAGTAAATATTTTTTTATTAACCCCCTCCCCCTTAATAGTTGTAAAATATCATATATTTAATATATGTAGTTGTAATATATCACAGCTTTATAAAATAAGTTCATTCAGTTGGTTTAGATGGTATTTTGTTGATTGTTATATGTGAAGTTAGTGAGTGAACTGCATATTGTGGGCAATATTATTATTTGCTGCGATAATTTTGTATTCTTTTTATTATATAAAATCGACTCCAAAAATTCTTATATTTTCTTTAGGACTGTAGGGTCATTACCACCCAAACTCACTCTCTCTGATCACTTAATGTGAAGATGCCTGATTAAGTGACTCTAAACTCTCAGATGTTTCCATTAGGCTGCACTAATGGACTGAGCTGAACTTAATTCTGCAAAGATTACAGGAGATGAGAAGATCAGAGATGAGTTCAGTGGCCTCTCTGAACACACACACACACACACACACACACACACACACACACACACACACACACACACACACACACACACACACACAGATGCCATGCTCCCTGTGACTTTGACAACTGTGGGATTAAGCGACTTTGTTAGTCTAATGGAGAATATACAATGGGAAAAGATACTGTTTAAAATAAGTTTCAATATCATAAAATATATCAGAGCCGTACCAGACTGGGTCAAACTGCCCACCTTATTAGTTGATATTCTTGATGCTGCTCTGTTTGTGCTCTATGCACTTCTCTGTATGTTGTTAGGATGACAAAAACATGCACTTATTATTGTCCAAGTGTTCTTTGATGTCAAAATGTTTGAGTTGCCTAATCACATCAAAGAAGCTGGAGTTAAGTTTTCATAGAAACTGAGTGTGAATTCCATTGTGACAGTGAAAGAGTGCAATGTAAGACAAACATTAGTACTTGACAACCATTCAATGAAACAAATGTTAAATGGTCAACTTTAGCTGTTTTGATTTTAAAGCATCATTTGCATGATTCATGTAAAGTAATGAATTATTGTGACATGAAAAAAGGAGCCATTTTCAGCATATTAGGCATATGAATGTGTGCATATTGTCAAGTAAAAGCAATATTCCCAAATAGTTAAAATTGATTATTTTACAATACTATCCTAAAAAATATTTTACGTTTTAAAAACTTTTTTGTAATATGTAATAATCTTTCAATTACTCAAACCAGGGTTATTAAAGTTAATTAACACTAGAACTGAAACTAAATGTAAAGCCATACAAAAAAGATTATTCCTAAAATAAAATACATGTTAACCATGATGTACTAAAATAACTAAATACAGAAATAAAAAAAAAAACTACTAAAAACTACACAATTACTAGAACTTTAACTAAAATTAAAATAAAAATCTCAAAGATACAACAAGTTAATGACTGAAACATTTTGTAAATATGTGCTTTTAAGACCTGCAACCTTTATTTTTGACTTTATTCTCTGTTTTTAATATAATATAATATAATATAATATTATTTCTTTGTCTCTTCTTTTCCTCTATCCTGTCCACTCTTAGAATCCCAGCAGATCCTGTATAGAGGAAGATGAAGAACGCTCTGCAATACTGCTGTAACACTTCCATAGTCCTGATGTAAGAGCTCCTAAACTCTAAGACATGAGGAGTGTGTGGAGAGGTGTGCATGCATGAACACAAAGTTGAAGGAGAAATGAGTGATGAACATATGGTGTGAGCCTCCCATGAGCAGCCAAACACACACACACACACGCACACATGCACGCATGCACACACACACACACACACACACACACACACACACACACACACACACACACACACACACACACACACACACACACACACACACACACACACATTCAAGAGAATAGGAACATGTAGCTTCTTTTGTGGGATGATGATGATGATGATGATGATGACACACTCACTCCACTAATGAATATATATGATAGATGCATGGTTAACAATCATTCAGAGGGCTGTCAGAACCCACACAGGTTCAGACGGTCGACACATTAATCAAATGTATGTAGAACGCAACCTCAGCGAAACCAAACCCTAGAGTCATCAACCCACGAGCCTAACGAGGTCTGTTCAAGCTGATTCTAGTTCAAGCACTGCAATCTTCCAAACAACCTGTCTTCCAGTGTACAGGTGATGTATAAAAAAATACTTTCTAAAAACTTTAAGGCTTAAACTTGGTGAAATCAATTTGGGAACACAATAGCATGGACCCGATTGTCCCAAGGAGGGCACTATAAATACAAGAAAATACATTTTTGACCATAACTCCTGAACCGTTTGTTATAGACCCATAACAATTATAATTTTAAACTGTTGATTCATCATTGTTTAAACTTTTACTTCAATGGCTATAACTCTTGAAAGAAATGAGATATTCACTCTTATGTATAGGCTCAAATTAAAAATGTTCTGAAAAAAAAAATTCTGAAAAGAGGTTTGCTAAATAATACATTATATATTTTTATGCACACACTTAAAGATCTTAAAGTGTCTAAATCATGATAATTGCTTTTTGGAACTGCTTTTGTAAGGTGGCCAAGACAGCGCAACACGTGCAACTTAAGAAAACACATGCAAATTGAAAAAACATCAGCAAGTGAAGAAAACATCTTCATCAGTTTGACAACACAAGTGTTGCAAATCATCACAACACATGCATATAACGAAACACGCTGCAAATCATCACAACACATGCATATAGCGAAACACGCTACAAATCCTCACAACACTTGCATACAACAAAATGCACTGCAAATAATTCACAACACATGCATATAGCGAAAAGCGCTGCAAATCCTTCACAACACATGCATGTAACGAAACGCGCTGCAAATCCTTCACAACACATGCATGTAACGAAACACGCTGCAAATCCTTCACAACACATGCATATAACGAAACGCGCTGCAAATCCTTCACAACACATGCATATAACGAAACGCGCTGCAAATCCTTCACAACACATGCATATAACGAAACGCGCTGCAAATCCTTCACAACACATGCATATAACGAAACGCGCTGCAAATCCTTCACAACACATGCATATAACGAAACGCGCTGCAAATCCTTCACAACACATGCATATAACGAAACGCGCTGCAAATCCTTCACAACACATGCATGTAACGAAACACACTGCAAATCCTTCACAACACATGCATATAACGAAACGCGCTGCAAATCCTTCACAACACATGCATATAACGAAACGCGCTGCAAATCCTTCACAACACATGCATGTAACGAAACGCGCTGCAAATCCTTCACAACACATGCATGTAACGAAACACGCTGCAAATCCTTCACAACACATGCATATAACGAAACGCGCTGCAAATCCTTCACAACACATGCATATAACGAAACGCGCTGCAAATCCTTCACAACACATGCATATAACGAAACGCGCTGCAAATCCTTCACAACACATGCATATAACGAAACGCGCTGCAAATCCTTCACAACACATGCATATAACGAAACGCGCTGCAAATCCTTCACAACACATGCATATAACGAAACGCGCTGCAAATCCTTCACAACACATGCATGTAACGAAACACACTGCAAATCCTTCACAACACATGCATACAATGAAACGCGCTGCAAATACTTCACAACACATGCATATAACGAAACGCGATGCAAATCCTTCACAACACATGCATATAACGAAACGGGATGCAAATCCTTCACAACACATGCATATAACGAAACGCGATGCAAATCCTTCACAACACATGCATACAATGAAACGCGCTGCAAATACTTCACAACACATGCATATAACGAAACGCGATGCAAATCCTTCACAACACATGCAATCAATGAAACGCGCTGCAAATACTTCACAACACATGCATATAGCGAAACGCGCTGCAAATCCTTCACAACACATGAATATAACGAAACGCGATGCAAATCCTTCACAACACATGCATATAACGAAACGCAATGCAAATCCTTCACAACACATGCATACAATGAAACGAGCTGCAAATACTTCACAACACATGCATATAACGAAACGCGCTGCAAATCCTTCACAACACATGATATAACGAAACGCGATGCAAATCCTTCACAACACATGCATGTAACGAAACGCGATGCAAATCCTTCACAACACATGCATACAATGAAACGCGCTGCAAATACTTCACAACACATGCATATAACGAAACGTGATGCAAATCCTTCACAACACATGCATATAACGAAACGCGATGCAAATCCTTCACAACACATGCATACAATGAAACGCTTGCAAAATGATTTGCAGCGCGTTTGTTAATTGCATGTGTTGTCAGGATTTTCAGCGCATTTCGTTAATGCATGTGTTGTGAGGATTTGCAGCGTTTCTTTATATGCATGTGTTGTGAAGGATTTGCAGCACGTTTCGTTATATGCATGTGTTGTGATGATTTGGAACTTGTTTGGTTATATGCATGTGTTGTGAAGGATTTGCAGCACGTTTCGTTATATGCATGTGTTGTGATGATTTGGAACTTGTTTGGTTATATGCATGTGTTGTGAAGGATTTGCAGCACGTTTCGTTATATGCATGTGTTGTGATGATTTGGAGCTCATTTGGTTATATGCATGTGTTGTGAAGGATTTGCAGCGCTTTTCGTTATATACATGTGTTGTGATGATTTGCAACACATGTGTTGTCAAACTGATGAAGATGTTATCCTCATTTGCTGATGTTTTTTCAATTTGCATTTGTTTTCTCAAGTTGCAGCGTGTTGAGCTGTCTCGGCCACCGTACTTTTGTTACCTGTCAACATTGCTAATTATTTGAATATACCAAACAGACAGAAGCAACATTTTGATTTAAAACACCTTTTGCATTTTTATAAATCAGTAGTTTCAGCCAGTAAAAAACTAAACAAAAACAAAAAACATGCAAAGACAGATATGTGCAGCATATAACCCATTAATACTGCACCATACCTGAACTCTTGTGTTTATAAGAAATTTATTTGATCTGCTATATAAATAATGAAGTGAAAGAAGTCCATATATCATTGATTTGAAAACCCAAGGCCTACATGGGTTCTTTTCTCTTCCTTATAATGCATTGCCCTTTGTTGCTTGGAAACGTGGAAACGTAATGCAAGAGACTGACCTGAGACCTCAGCATCTGCTCAGTGTGTCACAGTAACTGCAAACAGAAGGTAAAGGTGTCTAACTACCAATACCGGTCTATACAGCATCTGCTGACACTGATCTTTGTGGTTTATTTTGTGATTTCAGATGTTTATGATCATTCCAGGATGAATTAACTTTTGTTTATTTTTGTGCAAAATCAATTTTGACATATACTACTATCTTACGTTTCTGAGGTAGAGAGAGAGATTTGTTTACTCCCGTGACAGGGACAAACAGCCCGAGGAGTCTGCAGCTAGTGAAGTGAATCATGAAATACACAAACAAGCAAAGCTGAAACACAGCATGGATAAACACTGAAAATGGAAAGAGAAAGACAAGAACATGCATCACTGGACAGGGCAGGACAACAATATAAGACAAGAAAAAAAGATGAGAAAAGCTGAGCATTGATAAATTATTGTAAGCTCAATGTCTTCAGTCAGTTGCATACACAGTACACACTATATATTTTATGAGAAGGCATTTGCAAGGAAGAAAAGCAATAATTTTGTCTCAAATTAAACCCTTTTAAAACTAGATTTACTGTATTGTTATAAACTAGGATTGCAGCTGTAGAGTACTGAATTCACTAAAACGAATTAACTCGCAACCAAAACAATTATTTATCCACCATTTGCATTTTGAAAACATTGTTTCAATATTTTACTCTCAAACCTTCTAACTTTGATAATGGCATCACATGATAGGCTACTTATTGTGACAGAAAAAGAGAGAACATAACTATTGTATGCCAAAAACTCACATACAGCATCATAATATGTGATGCAGTTCTTCCAGCAACTGATCAGTAAGTTAGCGTTTCATTAGACACTCAACCTTAAATCTCAACACAACAATAAAAACTCGTCATTTAAAACTATTAGGATAAAATCGTATTTTTAACAAGTTTTAAAAACTTAACCCCCCCCCCCCCCACTGTTTTGATAAGTTTACAGCGTTTTGTCTCATAAATGCATCATATCCTGCAGTTATGCTGATGTTGTCTTACCTATGTGGGCGCGCAACCAGGAGAGCTCGAGCGCGAGCAGCATCAGGACCAGTATTCGATTCATTGTAGTAAAACTCTTCCGGTCGTTCTGTTCTTCCTGATCTCTCTCACTCTAACACAATGATGAGATGTTTAAAAATACATCTAAATTAAACTGCACAATCAATAAGAGTCGCTGAAAGATTTAATGTGAGCTGACGCTCTGTCGCGTGAAAGAGCTTGATACTGAGAGAGAGAGAGAGAGAGAGAGAGAGAGAGTGAGAGAGAGAGAGAGAGAGAGAGAGAGTTTCCTTAACGACTACTAGACTATCGCCACCCTTTATCAGTTCATGATTTTATTCTCTGTGCAGTCTGTGAAGTTTTTTTTTTGTTAAATATAAAAATATTTTAACTCAGCCCATAAAAAAAAGGTTGAAATATTTTATGATGGATCTTGAAAAGGTTGATTGTGGCTCCACCTGGTGGCGGTTTATGTCAACTACAGTCTGGCATATTTTACATCAAAATATTTCAGCAAAAGCTGTCCCTCATTATTTTAAAGAAATGATATCGAGACCCAAGTGCGATTACCGATTTGCGAAATAATGGTGTAGTTTTGACGATATAAAACGATTTATTTGCTCATCAATCCATGTACGAGCCAATTATATAAGTTTTGGGCGGGGCTATATGGGTAGCCACGCCCCAAACGCCGCGAGAGACGAGTGCAGTGCTGAGAGTTTCACCTGTTCAAGCTGTAAATGCTTGCTAATAATACCTGAAGATGCTTTAATGAAATTATAGACGATCGCCGACGGATGCCTCATGCAGACACACGTGGAAGATGTTCGATTTCTAGAAAACCAAACGCCAAATGCAGGTATATTTTCTGCTCGGCTGGTGACTCACAGAATCACATGTCAGTCTGACCAAAGCCCGCTAGTCCCCATATAGCATCATGTTTTCATCTTCTATCTCGTTGAGAAGTGCTTTCCCCAGCGCATAACTTTTATTTGACTCAATATTCTGTAAATATTATGAATTTATTTTAAGTTCTGCGCATATTTCCATTATGCAAAAGTTTATTATAAGCAAAAAATGTCAAACTGACTGAGCTCAATAATTAAAAAAGAAAAAAAGGAACCAACGAGATATACACTTAGATTGCGATTTTTTTTTTTTAATTATCTAAATTTATCTTTAGTATCTTATGATTTTATAAATGTGAACTAGTTATTAAAACTTTTTGGAAAACAATGTGTATCTCTAATAATAATAATAATAATTATTATTCATATTATTTAGAAATCACATTTATTCAAATAAGCTTTATGCTATTAAATATATTTATAAATTTATAAATGCTTTGTATTTCTGACATATTTTGATTTTGCCATGTCTGGTGTTTTTAGCCTCTTTGCCAGCATTTCACCCTGAAGAGGAGAGTGAAGACATGAATTATCCAAATCCATGCAGCGAGATGCATGAAGATACTGAGGAGCAAAGAGGTTGGTGTCCATTTTTGATTCTTCATTATTAAATGCTAAGGAACATTAAAGTAGCAAAGCTTCGGTTATATAATCATAGTAGCATGATTTGTTAAGTACCACTATAAATATGTTTGTTTTAGATAAGATGGAAGTAGAAGAGAGACCTTATTTGTGTCCAGTGTGTGGAAAGAGTTTTTCACGACTGGCCAACTGCAAGAAACACCAGAAGATTCACTCTTCTGTGAAGAAGCATGCTTGTGTTGAGTGCGGAAAGACCTTCATTACACCTGAGTATCTGAGAAAGCATCAGAAAACACACACTACAGAAAGACCGTTCACCTGCTCTCAATGTGGACTGAGCTTCAAAGTAAAAGGCCACCTTGTGACACATGAAAGAATTCACACGGGAGAGAAGCCACACACGTGCCATCAGTGTGGGAAGAGCTTCATACAGTCATCAGGACTCACTTATCATCTGCTGCATCACTCTGGAGAGAAAACATTTAAGTGTGATCAGTGTGGGAAGAACTTTACATCATCAGCAAATCTAAAAAAACACCTCACACTTCATATGAATGAGAAGCCCCATAAATGCTCTGTGTGTGGAAAGAGTTTTCCTCGGCGTGACTCTTTGAAGCAGCACCAAAAGATCCATGATGCTGTGCGGGATCACATGTGTTTTAAGTGTGGCAAGAGCTTTATAGCAGCTAGTCATCTGAAGCAGCACCTCAGGATTCATAATGATGAAAAACCATTCAGCTGCTCGCAGTGTGGAAGGAGTTTCACGCAAAAAGGCCACTTAAACAAACACATTCAAACACACGCTGGAGAGGAACCTCAAGCACCAGCTCTCAATCATCTGCGCAGTAGATCAAATAAATGAGATTCTGATAATGCAAATATTCTGTTATTGTTCAAATAGAGTAGTGTTTTTTGATCTGTTCAAATAAAGTTACTTTGAAACCTCACAAGATTTGTAGAGATGTTCCATTTTTATTTTGCAATTTATTAGGAGCATGCTTTAATTGTTGTCCTGATCATTGAGACACACAAGGACAGGACCAGAATATGCAAAAGAAAAAGACATGATCATCTAAAGCATTTAGTCTGTTTGATGAGGATTAATGTGAACCAAACTTAAAGAACAATTAAACAAAAAGATGAGGAAAAAAGGAACCCCTAAAGGGACTTTAACAAAATAAAAAATACACAACTTTCTCATGCTCACGAGAAACTTCCGTGTGCTCATGAGAAATTTTTCACTACGTCTGATTTAGGCAATCTATATTTGACCCTCTAATATGGGATTAGAATCCCGCCAAATGTATTGCAGTCACAGATCGAAAAATAATAAGCATAAATAAAATATTTAAAAATAAGTGTAAAATAACACACAAAACCGAAAAACAAATGCAATTTTTTTCAAATAACAAACAGCGCAGTCATGGATTGCACAAAACTGAAACATGAATTCAAAATTTTCCAAATCGCAAACAAAATCAGGTTTCCTGCTCATGTTATTTTTTTTGTGTGTGCTTGTGATCTTATCCCCTTTGCTCTTGTTTCCACGTTCTGCGCTTGCGTTTCTAAAAGTTGCAGTTAGATTTACATGTAAATCAGGGCAGGCTTCAGTGTCACCATTGGCCCACAAGTTCTAGACTGACAGCTGCTCCTCCAGCCAATCAGTCCAAGGGGGAGTTGACGTCACTCCAATGCGACTCGTGGCTGATGTGGCAGGTGTGTGAAGATGGATAACCAGCGTCAGCAGACAAATCCCTGACGATCTCAGGTAATTAGCCAGAAATATTTTGTTAGTGGGTGACAGAAACATTCTCTGTGTATTATGATATTTTCTGCAAGCGCTATGTAGCGCCTGTTTGCTTTAATCTGGCTGGTAAAGGACAGATCGTTAACGGCTGGTCTATGTGGTAATACAGTAGCCTACATCGGGCAGTACATCCAAAAGCCCACCTATCATTCATAGACCTCAAATATAGCTTTTCATCTAAAAGATGTATGTAGTTATAGCTTTACATGGCCGCTCAATCTAATGTTAACCTACAGAAATGTGCGCTATTGAAGTGTGTTTGGACACTGAACAGCAGGACAGATGGATGCACGGTGCTCTCACTTGCTCTTAAAGGTGCTCTAAGCGATGCTGGGAGTCGTAACTTCTTGTTGACGTTCAAATTGTTGTCAAACAAAACGGAGGCTAGCTAGACCCTCCCTCCTCCTCATCCGTGCACTAACCCCCCAAACCCCACCCCCAAATCTTTCTTGTCAGTTATTGGCTGGAACAGTTTGTTATGTTTTGTGGTGCGGGTGAGCCCAGTTTGTTTTTCTTGTTGTTTGTGGAGCCTGTGGTGTCTAGAGAGACCCCGTTTTTTTACAGTGTGTTCAGGGGACAAGCAGCTAGCGGATAGTGAGGAGATGTTTGCTGGATGTGACAAAAAATGTTTTGGCCTAAAAAAATGTGTGACATCACTTAGAGCACCTTTAAAATACTCCGTCATTTTTGGTCATACAGATAAAAGTAATAAATCTTTCGAATCCGCATACGTTTATTTGTGTGACTCAGAATAACAACGAAATGCTGTGCTTCTGTAAAATAATAAAAAAAACAAGATGCACTCCTGTGTCACCCTCTACTTCACACACCTGCCATAGCAGCCACGAGTCGCATTGGAGTGACGTCAACTCCCCTTGGACTGATTGGCTGGAGGAGCAGCTGTCAATCTAGAACATGCGGGCCAATGGTGATGCTGAAGCCTGCCCTGATTTACATGAAACTCTAACTGCAACTTTTAGAAATGCAAGTGCAGAACGTGGAAACAAGAGCAAAGGGGAAAAAACCACAAGCACACAAAAAAATAACATATGAGCAGGGAACCTGATTTTGTTTGAGATTTGGAAAATTTTGAATTCATTTTTCAGTTTTGTGCAATATAATTTTAAATGTGTTTACATTTTTTATTTACGCTTATTATTTTTTGACCCATTACTGCGCTGTTTGTTATTTAAAAAAACTGCATTTGTTTTTTTCGGTTCTGTGCGTTATTATTTTACACGTGTTTTTAAATATTTGATCTTATTATTTTTCGATCTGTGACTGCAGTACATTTGGCGGGATTCTAATCCCACAGGTGAGGCATAGAGGAGAAACAATAATGTACATTATGTGGAAAATAATATTTTTTTGCACCTTAAACTGTATAAACACATTTCATTACACCAAATACACTAAATAATATTATTTTTAGAAATGTCATATGACCCCTTTAAAATAGCACCAAAAACTTCACAATGATCTGCGAGATCTCATTTGTTTTGAATGTGGGAAGAGCTTTACTGCAGCTGGTCATTTGAAAAAACACCAAAGAATTAACACTTAAACAAACACATAGTAATGAGGATCCTCACACATGGGTTGCTATCATCTGTACAGTTGTTCAAATAAATAATCTTAGATTCTGATAAAGCAAAAGTTTTTAGGTTATTGTTTCATTAAAACTGTGTTTTAAATTTATTGTTTAAATAAAGTAGCTATTAAATGTTGCAAGATTGTAGAGATGTCTTTCATTTTGTGGGAGCAGCAGGACTATTGCAGTATTTAATCTATCATAAACATATATATATATATGTGTGTGTGTGTGTGTGTGTGTGTGTGTGTGTGTATTCTTACATTTATTTAACAGCATGCTTTAATTGAAAAGCTTCCTAGTTAAGACGTGGACAAAGATATACAAAAATAGACTGAGAAAACTGCTGATTATAAAACTTGATTTTCAGAAATGGTTCATCTGTAACACGCTGATAAATTAGTAGGCAAACCGTTTTTTGTTTTTTTTTAAACTTGTACAAACATACAAAAACCAGGCAAGCCAGACATAAAAACACTCCAACAAGAAGCAATCATAAAATAAAAACAGACATTATGGATTTGCATATCAAATTATAGTATTATTGATTAGTAGGCAAACACTTTTTTTTATATTAGAGCGTTATAGACAAAGAAAAAAGCAGTTGCAATCTCAGAAAAAAAAGTAAAAAAAAATAAAAAAATACAAGAAAAGAGAAAGAGAAAACAAAGTAATAATTAAAAAATACAGATATATAACAACCTACTACAGGATATATACCAGATCACATCAAAGAAAAAGATTAATAGACTTACAAATTTCAATTGTTTTTACACGTGTTAAATATAGTCCCAAAGTAATGCTGCACTTCAGCAAGCAAACCATAAAAAAGTGATTTCTGACCTGAACATTTACGTATATAAAATATTGTTAATAAAACGTACGCCCGCGCGTGGCGTGACGTCATCGTCGCTCACAAATGAAAGTGAAATAAATGTTGTTTCGCCTTTTAAACCGTCAGAATCGATTCTTTACAATACGGAGTATCAGCGTGTAGGCTACATTTATAATTAATTTACCTGTAGCTACTTGAGTGAAAGAGAGGATATGTATAGCCTGAATCTGTATGTTATTAAATGTTAGTCAAGGCGAGCTGCTGGGTAGCTATAGGTGACTTCCGCTTCAATATTTTGCGCTGACGGATTTATTTGTTCTTTGAGATTTTTAATGTGTATTTTATGTGTTGTTTCGTTACCATTTCGTGAGACATGTGGTGCATTTTAGCATTTGTGTTTATATACGACTTCATGTATTTGAGTGAACACCGCGTCTCATGCTCGTTTCTCTGACTCTCATGATCCGTTCAGCAGAATGTGTTTGTTTGTCATTTCCATCCAGAGTCAGTGGAGATAAGATTCTGTCAGCTGTTCATCTGTATCATGGATGACACACAAGCATCTAGAGATGAAGATCCTTCCCCAAGATGCAGGTACTTAGATGGTAGTGGTAATGGTCTACATCGTGGTGTGCGTTTTTTTAGGTTAAAAGTGACAAATGTATTCATAAATCAATCAGAAAAACACTTAAAGATCTTAAAATAAAATTATCATTATGATAAAGGATTCAGTATTTACTGTTAGTTCATTTCATCAGAACCAGAGACCAGCTGTGTGTCAATGAAGAGAAATTGGTCTATAGATGAATTGATTTAAGTTTCAATTCAATTCAAGTTTGTTTGTATAGTGCTTTTTACGATACAAATCATTGCAAAGAAACTCTACAGAAAATTAAGTTTCTATTTGATGCAATAACTTTGGTAGCAATATTTGGTAGTTCTGTATGTTTTAGGTTTAGCATCATCTGAGATCTCTTCTCAGGTGTTCTGGATCCAGAATGGAGATTGTGTAAATCCAAGTTACCACGGGATGTAAATCCCTTGGCAAAACAGAGAAACAAATAGAGACATAATTATCATAGCTGCTGTTCCAGCCAAGAAAAATTAATTAGTTCAACCCAATAATGCGCATTTACATTTGCATTTATCATCTTTGCGAGGGCATTCGTTCTCGCCAGCTCCCTCGAGGGGGAAACCCTTAGGATGCTGTTCCGGATCGGGATGATTTACCATCGCCCCACAGACCTCCCAGACACCACCAATCCAGAACCCTTTAGCTAGCAGTTCCCGAGTCATGTCAACTGTTGTCCATGGCTCACCCAAGTTCACCAGCCGTTAATGGAAACTAGTGATGGGAAGTTCGATTCTTTTCCGCGAACCGGTTCTTTCGGACGGTTCGATTCAATAAACCAGTTGAAAAAACTACTTAAGAAACCCAACCTCAACCCATCTCTTTTAGAGAACTACAGACCAGTTTCCTTTCTTCCTTTCATTGCAAAAACACTTGAACGAGCTGTGTTCAACCAAGTCTATACATTTCTCACAAACAACAACCTCCTTGACAGCAACCAATCTGGCTTCAGAAGTGGACATTCAACTGAGACGGCCTTGCTCTCAGTTGTTGAAGCTCTAAGACTGGCAAGAGCAGAATCCAAATCTTCAGTACTTATCCTGCTTGATCTGTCCACTGCTTTTGACATGGCTAACCACCAGATCCTCCTATCAACCCTACTGGCAAAAGGTATCTCAGGAACCACACTTCAATGGTTTGAGTCTTACCTATCAGATAGGTCCTTCAAAGTATCTTGGAGAGGTGAGGAGTCCAAGTCACAACATCTAATTACTGGGGTGCCTCAGGGCTCAGTTCTTGGACCACTTCTCTTCTCTGTCTACATGGCATCATTAGGTTCTGTCATTCAGAAACATGGCTTTTCATACCACTGCTATGCTGATGACACTCAACTATACCTCTCATTCCATCCTGATGATCCGACGGTTGCTATTCGCATCTCAGCTTGTCTAACAGATATTTCTTCCTGGATGATGGACCATCACCTTCAACTCAACCTTGCCAAGACAGAACTGCTTGTGATTCCTGCAAACCCATTGTTTCATCACAATTTCACCATCAAGTTAGGCACATCAACCATAACTCCTTCAAAAACAGCTAGAAGCCTTGGAGTTATGATTGATGATCAGCTGACTTTCTCAGACCACATTGCTAAAACTGTCCGATCCTGCAGATTTGCTTTATTCCACATCAAGAAGATCAAGCCCTTTCTTTCGAAACATGCTGCACAACTCCTTGTTCAAGCTCTTGTTCTGTCCAGGCTGGACTACTGCAATGCCCTCTTGGCAGTTCTTCCAGCCAATTCTATCAAACCTTTACAATTAATTCAGAACGCGGCAGCAAGATTAATTTTTAATGAGCCAAAAAGAATACACGTCACACCTCTGTTTATCAATTTGCACTGGCTTCCAATAGCTGCTCGCATAAAATTCAAGGCATTAATGTTTGCCTACAAAACTACCACTGGCTCTGCACCCATTTACCTAAATTTGTTACTTCAGACTTATGTGCCCTCTAGAAGCTTGCGTTCTGCAAGTAAACGTCGCTTGATTGTGCCATCCCAAAGAAGCACAAAATCACTTTTACGGACTTTTAAATTAAATGTTCCCTCCTGGTGGAATGACCTCCCCAACTCAATCCAAGTCCTTAGCCATCTTCAAGAATCGGCTTAAAACACATCTCTTCCATCTTTATTTGACCCTCTAACTTTAACACTCACTATTCTAATTCTATTCTTTAAAAAAATCTAACTACCTTTCTAATCTTTTTGTATTCCATTTTTTTTAATATATTATTTAAAATCCCATACTACATGTACTTTGTTAACCTAACTGAGACTTGTTATAGCACTTATATATCATTGCTCTTTTTGTTGTTTTTGATTGCTTCCACTGTCCTCATCTGTAAGTCGCTTTGGATAAAAGCGTCTGCTAAATGAATAATGTAAATGTAAAAAAACGGTTCAGCGGTTCTTTTACGCTCAATGTAATGTCGTCATTGGCCTACATCACCAGTCTATTTGCCTAATCTTCCCGGTACTTTACACCGCGGTGGAAACGCAGAAAGCAACAGGTCTGGGGGGAAAAATGTTCCTGGGGAAAAAAGTTCCTGGTACAAATGTTCCGGGTAATTTCGGTGGAAACGCGGCAATAGAGACATAATTAGCATAGCTGCTGTTCCAACCAAGAAAAATTAATTAGTTCAACCCAATAATGTGCATTTACATTTGCATTTATCATCTTTGTGAGGGCATTTGTACCGCTCACTCTCGCCAGCTCCCTCGAGGGGGAAACCCTTAGGATTCTGTTCCGGATCGGGATGATTTACCATCGCCCCATGGAGCACCCAGACACCACCAACCTGGAAGGAGGCAGTCATCCGGTGTCTGGAGAGTCCCTGATCCCGATCCAAAACCCCTTAGGTAGCAGTTTCCGAGTCATGTCAACTGCTGTCCATGGCTCACCCAATTTCACCGGCCGTTAATCTGGCAAGCCGAACAACATTAATCTGGCGAGCCGAACTAACATATATATGGCAAGCCCACGGACATTAATGTGGCAAGTTTGCCAGTCCCAAAGCTCACTCCAGTGCCTGCTCCTTGTAAGCGCCTTCCAGAGCACCCTCCAATGCCAACTCCTTGTAAGCGTCTTCCAGAGTTCACTCCACTGTTGGCCTAGGTTCCAGAGTTTGCTACAATATTGGTCCAGACCACGCCTTTTCCCCCATCCAGAAGAGGAAACTAGGGCTGAGGAGAAGGGTGTTGGCCCAGTCCACAGAGTTCGCTCCAATGTCAGCCCAGCCCCTGAGCAAAGCCCAGGATGGGCTCCTGTTCCCAAGCAAAGCCTAAGATGGAATCCTGTTCCCATATACCAGTGGCCGTGGTGACCAAGCCGGCTAAGGACACGGAGTATCCGCTATGGCAGTGGTTTTAAAAATCCTGGTTCTGAGAATTAAAAAATGGGTTGCCAGTGATTTTTCTTTTTTTTTTTACTAAAATAATTAATTCCATTTTCTAATTTCAATAACTTTGAATAGAAATACACTGAAAAATAATTCAAATACATGCAAAATAAATAAAACAAAATAAATAAAAATAAAAAAAAACTAAAAAAATCTTGCGCGCAGAGTTGTTGATACAGCCATTTTCTTTTTCTCACTGAGATGATGCAACATTTTAGGTAGCGTGACATTAGTAGTCCGTATTTAATTTATTTTATGCTGAACATGAGCAAGCCAAAGTCAAAAAGCATTTATGATTTTTTCACAAGAAAAAGAGGGCCAGAGACAGAGACCCCTTTAAATGAAGCAGCAGAAAAGGCAGCCAGTCGTCAAACCCTGCCGCAAACAGCGGAGATCAGCAGGGAAGATAACGAAGGAGATGCATGTGAACAGAGTAGCAGTACTTGCCCAGCAAAGAAAAAGCAGAAATCCGGAGTAAGGCCATATAAAGATGATTTTTTGAAGTTTGGGTTTGTCAACTGTTCGGACGCAGTCCGTGCTGCAATACCAATGTGCGTAATATGCGGTGAAAAGTTGGCAAATGAAAGTTTGAAACCAGTGAAGTTGGAAAGACATTTATGTACACGCCATGCAGATCTTGCGGACAAACCATTATCTTTTTTTCAGAGGAAGTCTCAAGAAATTAAGTCATCAGCTCAGTTACTCAGCAGAAGTGTGACATACAATGACAAATTGCAATTGGCATCTTATAAAGTTTCATAGCTAAGGCATAGCTCATAGCGAGACTGAAGTCAGCGAGCGAGGGATTTTGCTATTCAGCTGGATGAGAGCACTGACGTTGCATCAAGCGCTACGTTACTTGTTTATGTTCGGTACATTTGGCAAGGTGAATTTCTTGAAGATCTTCTGTGCTGCCTAACTTTGCCTTCTAGCACGTCAGGAGCACATATTTTTGAACAATTAAATGCATTCATAACAAAAAGCGGTCTGGATTGGGCCAATTGCAAAGGCATCTCCAGCGACGGGGCGGCCAACCTCACTGGCAAAAACAATGGAGTTGTCAGAAGGATTAAGGATACAGCAGGACAAAACATTGTTTGGTACCATTGTTTTAATCATCGTGAAGCGTTGGCATCAAAAGGAATCCCACCTGAGCTTGAAATAGTGATGAGAGACACTGTCAAAGTTGTGAACTACATTAAAGGCAGTGCTCTTAATAGCCGACTTTTAGAGGCCCTGTGTGTTGAAATGGGAGCCGAGCACAAACATTTACTCTTTCATACAGACGTGAGATGGCTGTCGAAGGGTAGGGTGCTCAGCCGAGTGTACGAATTGAGGGATGAAATACGTGCTTTTCTTACTGATAAACTGTCACCTCTCGCAAGCCAATTCAGTGATTAGAAATGGCTTTTAACCCTTTCTTATCTGGCTGACATATTTTCTGTTCTTAACTAACTGAATCTAAAACTACAAGTGACAGTGAAAGTGACATTCAGCCAAGTATGGTGACCCATACTCAGAATTCATGCTCTGCTTTTAACCCATCCAAAGTACACACACACAGAGCAGTGATAACACACACACACTGTGAACACACACCCGGAGCAGTGGGCAGCCATTTATGCTGCGGCGCCCGGAGAGCAGTTTGGGGTTCAGTGCCTTGCTCAAGGGCACCTAAGTCGTGGTATTGCAGGTGGAGAGAGAACTGTACATGCACTCCCCCCACCCACAATTCCTGCCCTGCCCGAGGCTCGAACTCACACCTTTCGATTGGGAGTCCGACTCTCTAACCATTAGGCCATGACTTCCCAAGGACGGGAAGACAACATTTTTAGACATTGCGAACAAATTCAGGCTTTCCAGAAATCACTTGAACTCTGGCAGCTGCGACTCAAAACCGCGAGCTACTATATGTTCCCCACAATGATGAAACACACTGAAGGAAACGATGTGCCCAATAATCGGTCACTGGCCTGACGCGTCTCATTCAGTCACATCTGGATGCACTGATGGGGAAATTTTCTCGCTACTTTCCCCAGGCGAAGTTCGATGAATTAAAAGACAAGCTGTGGGTGAAAAATCCCTTTGACTTTGAAACTCCAGATTCAATTGCTGAACTGAATTTAACTCCTTCTGAAGAATCAGAAATGATCCAACTAACCAGTGACAACACTTTGAAAACTCGTCACAAAACAGAAAAATTGTCTTCGTTCTGGATTGGCCTCTTCACCGAGTATCCCATGCTGAGCAAAGCAAGCATTTCATTGCTACTACCCTTCACCACTACCTATATGTGTGAAAATGGATTCTCAGTTTTAACCAAAATGAAGACGATACAACGAAACAAACTGAATGCTTCTCCGGACATGCGTGTTGCCCTCTCATCCTGCGAACCGGCTTGGGACCAAATTATGCAGAATAAGCAGGCCCACCCTTCTCATTAATATATATTAGGCCTACTCGTTCGCTCCATCGGCAGCAACACACACACACACACTTTCGCTCCATCGGCAGCAAAACACACACGCGCACACACACGCGCACACACATACACACACACACACACACACACGCACACACACACATACAAACATAAACAAACATACACACACACTCACTCGTTCGCTCCATCGGCAGCAACACACACACACACACTTTCGCTCCATCGGCAGCAAAACACACACGCGCACACACACACACACACACACAAACATAAACAAACATACACACACACTCACTCGTTCGCTCCATCAGCAGCAACACACACTTGTTCACTCCATCGGCAGCAACACACACACGTGCACACACACGCGCACACACACACACACACACACACACACAAACATAAACAAACATACACACAGACTCACTCGTTTGCTCCATCGGCAGCAACACTCACACACACTTGTTCGCTCGTTCGCTCCATCGGCAGCAACACACACACACATTAAAGAGTTCAGTGAACATGAGCCTTGTCTTCTGTCACACACACACGCACACACACACACAAACATACTGTGAGCCGTGTCCCGGGCACCTATCAGCGTCGCCCTGGCAACGGAGGAGATCCACCTGCACTCAATCACCGCGGGCTGATCGGTCCCAGCTGAAAGTGCTCAGACGAGGACTACAAAAGCTGTACCCGAGAAGACATGGGTGAGAAAGCTCTCCAGAAGATCACCAGCTAATGTTGTGTCTCTTATCTCTCCAGAAAGCGAGTGACCGACCAGCCCGCCACCTGAGCACCGGACACCGATTCCCCTTGCACTCAGCCGGCCGGCAAACAGGATCACGCAGCACCGAGGACGAGCACCGGACACTTCTGGCACCTTCAGGTTCACAACCACTAATAAATACACCCTCCGGGGCTTTAAACTTTCGTTACAGCCTGCCGTGTGATTCTTCAGCCCGCGACAATACACAAACATATACACACACATTCACTCGTTCGCTCCATCGGCAGCAACACTCACACACACTTGTTCCCTCCATCGGCAGCAACACACACACACACTCGTTCGCTCCATCGGCAGCAATGTGATTGTGATTTTTGGTTGGGTGACAGTTGTTTGTTACTTGTTCTGTTCTGAATATCACATTTAAAGGATTTGTTGTGGAATATGTTTTGTGTATTTTTTAGCATGCAGCAAACGATAGTAGGCTTTTAATTGGTTAAAATTCTTATGATGGTTAATGGTTAACAGGTTAATGAGCATCCCATAGCTAGATCAAATTAGTGGGGAATCAACTTTGCATTGCAATCGCGTCAATAATCATCCAGTGCACGTGCATCATCAAAAGTGGTTGTTATTGTTATTCTTATGCTTGGCTTAAGAATAAGCCTATGGGTCGCGTAAAAAAAAAAAAAAAAGGGTCGCTCTTGAAAAAGTTTGAAAACCACTGCAGGGGCCCCAGATCTGCCATGGTATCCCAAACTGCTTGCTCCGCCATGACTCCCTGATCCGCCCTTCCCGATGGTATTGTTACAGCGCGGGACGCATTGTCTGGGAGGGGGGCGATCTGTCACATTTATGTTCCTGTTATCCTTATTTGGTCCTTCCTGTGCCTGTCCTCATCATGTAAATTAGTTCCCAGCTGTCTTTCATTATTTAGTTTATTTGCTCCCAGGTGTGTCCCATTGTGTCTGTGTATTTAAAGTGTTCCCAAGTGTGTTCCATAGTTCTTTGTCTGCTGCTAAATGTCATCCTGTGTTTGTATGTGTATTCTCCAGCATTTCCTCGTCTCTCCCTCATGCAGCATGACATGCATGATAAATGGAAACATTGTGCAGTGGTTACGTACATGAATATTTAATTGTTTGATCAAAATTATTGCTATAGGGACGGACAATTTGTTAGTCACTGGATTTTGATTTATGGACATGTCCATAGCGTCCCTACTAAGTTTTACACCTACTAAATTTTCTTACACTCCAAAGACACATCTATGAGAGTGCTTAGTTCAAATTACAGTTTTTATATAGCATAAATAAACTTAAGTGATTTTTAAAGTGATTCTTAAGGATAAATTCTTTTTTTTTTAAACAGAATAATTCAGAGCGTTTACTTACAACTCTCTTTGTTATAGTTCAGTTCATCCGATGAGATCAGAGCCCAGCTGTGTGTCTATGAAGAGTAACTGGTCTATGGATCACCCGGCGCATTTTAATAGTGGAGATACACCGACTGATCTCAGGTGTAACATTTCTACATAAATGTTATTCATAATAGCAATTTTTATTGTTGTCTTAAATTGTAAATTTTTTTCTCACACAGAGTGACACATCTATAAGAGCACTTAATTGAATTTATAGTTTTTGTATCGACATAGTGTAAATAAAATAATAAAGTGCTCTTTAAAGCTAATTTATTTTACTTTATTAATATTTTTTTAATACAGTAATTCACTCTTGTTAACTTAAATCCTTCTTTGTTATAGTTCACTTCAGCAGAAGAGATCAGAACTAAAGCCCAGCTTTGTATTTAGGAAGAGCGACGGGTCTAAGGATCATCCAGTACATTTTAAGAGTGGAGGTATGCAGAGTGATCTCAGGTATAGCATTTCTGTAAAATATATGATTTGATGATGATACAGAATACAAAGAAGGAATTGTGTTTATTAAGTAATTTTATAATGATGTATTTTAAGTTAACAGTCATGAAGTCATCAACACATTTAGAATAAATCTGTAGAAGAAGTTTGAGTGTCTGTATGAGGGAACAGCGATGCAGGGAAACCCAACACTCCTGAATGAGATCTACACAGAGCTCTACATCACAGAGAGTGAGAGTGGAGAGATCAGTAATGAGCACGAGGTTAGACAGATTGAGACACAATCCAGGAGAGCAGCGACAGAAGACACACAGATCAAATGTAGAGACATCTTTAGAGCTTTACCTGGACAAGACAAACCCATCAGAACTGTGCTGACAAAGGGAGTCGCTGGCATTGGAAAAACAGTCTCTGTGCAGAAGTTCATCCTGGACTGGGCTGATGGGAAAGAGAATCAGGACGTCCAGCTCATATTTCCACTTCCTTTCAGAGAGATCAATCTGATGAAGGACAAAACACTCAGTCTTTCAGATCTTCTTGAGGTCTTTTTCCCTGAAACAAAAGAAATGGAAATATCCAGTGAAAAATATAAAATGTTGTTCATTTTTGATGGACTAGACGAGTGTCGTCTTCCCTTACATTTTAAAAGGAATGAGACTCTAACGGCATGCAAAAAAAAAGAAACCGGTGGACGTGCTGCTGACGAACCTCATTGTGGGGAATCTGCTTCCCTCTGCTCTCATCTGGATCACCTCCAGACCAGCAGCAGCTGATCCCGTCCCCTCTGAGTGTGTCCATCGAGTGACAGAGGTACGAGGCTTCAGTGAGCCACAGAAGGAGGAATACTTCAGGAAGAGGATAAGTGATCAGAGTCTGGCCGAGAGGATCATCTCACACCTGAAGTCATCAAGGAGCCTCTTCATCATGTGCCACATCCCAGTGTTCTGCTGGATCTCAGCCGCTGTTCTGGAGAAGATGTTGAGTCGAGCAGAGAGTGGAGAGATTCCCAAGACTCTTACTCAGATGTACACACACTTCCTGATCCTTCAGACCAACATCAAACATGAGAAGGACTATGAGAAGAACGTGACAGATGAAGATATGATCCTCAAACTGGGGAAAGTGGCTTTTCAGCAGCTTGTGAAAGGTAATGTGATCTTCTATGAGGAAGACCTGAGAGAGTGTGGCATTGATGTGACAGAAGCATCAGTGTACTCAGGATTGTGCACTCAGATCTTCAGAGAGGAGTTTGGCTTGTATCAGGGGAAAGTCTTCTGTTTTGTTCATCTGAGCATTCAGGAACATCTAGCAGCTCTATATGTGCACCTCTCCTATAATAACCACAACAGAAATGCGTTTGAAGCAATCACCAAACAGAGTTTATGGTAAAAAATTAAGGACTTGTTTTCAACTCAGTTCATCAGAGCATTTTTCTTTATCTGACCTGCACAAGAAAGCTGTGGATGAGTCTCTACAGAGTAAAAATGGACATCTGGATCTTTTCCTGCAGTTTCTTCTGGGTCTATCAGTGGAGTCTCATCAGGTTCTTCTACAAGTATTAATGACACAGGCAAGAAGCAGCTCTGACAGCAATGAGGAAACAATTGAGTACATCAAGATGAAGATCAGGACCATTTACTCTCCAGAGAAATCCATCAATCTGTTCCACTGTCTGAATGAACTGGGTGATCATTCACTAGTGGAGGAAATACAACAATATGTGAAATCTGGAACAATAAATAAATCCAAACTGTCTTCATCTCAGTGGTCAGCTGTAGCTTTTGTGTTGTTGACATCAGAGGGTAAACTGAATGAGTTTGATCTTAATAAATTTGTTGGAGGAAACAATAATGCTGAAAATATGAAAGTTTTTCAGAAGCTGCTGCCTGTGATTAAAGAAGCCAGATCAGTTCAGTAAGTATCACTGAAAACAATCACTTCACTGTTAAAAACATTAAGAAATATTTCTTAAATGAGATTTGTATGTGGATTTGTAGCGGATTCTTTGTTAAATCGATCTGATCTGAACTAAGAGAGTGAAGAGTGTCATTGTTCTCTACAGGTTGAGAAATTGTGGTCTCACAGATGAAGGTTGTGCTGCGCTGACTTCAGCTCTTAGATCAAACCCCTCACACCTGAGAGAACTGGATATGTCTAGGAATAAAGTTGGACATTTTGGAGTCAGTTTGCTCTCTAAAGTACTGGGGGATCCTCAGTGTTACCTGAATAAACTAGAGTAAGATCATATATGACTTCGACATGAACCTCAATGTAAATTATATCTGAAGTGTTCAGACTCTTTCTGCTGCTGTGAGTTCAGCTGATTGAGCTGGAAATGATTGAACACATGAGCTGCTCTTCAGTAACATGATACTGCAGGACTGAGAGTCACACTGAAACACACACTTTCACGCTTAATCATCATTTAAATCTCTTGATCTTAAACACAGTAAAATCGGAGTTTGTTCATCTTTCTTTGTGAAAATATTTATTAATTGTGGAAAATTACACACAAATCACTACTGCATACAGATTTAAATAACAGTTAATAAAATCAGCTATAAATTGAATAGTATTAACAAATCTTGCATAAATCAAACTAAAAAAATGCAGATTATTTGGGCCATTTAGAAATATGTGTATTTTTGAATGAGAGGTTAGAAATGTTATTATCATGTTTTGTGCTATGTGGCATTTTAGATCAGACTGTTATGATCTGATCATAGAGAGTGAATAGTATGTGATTGTTCTCTGCAGGTTGAGGTATTGTGGTGTCACAGATAAAGGTTGTGCGGCTCTGGCTTCAGCTCTGAAATCAAACCCGTCACACCTGAGACAACTGGATCTGTCTGGAAATAAACTAGGAGATTCAGTGATGCTGCTCTCTGATGCACTACAGAATCCCCACTGTAAACTGGAGAAACTTTGGTAAAATCATATATGCCACAATGTATAGAAAGTATAAACCTGCCTTTTCCTGATTCCATTCTTCCCCTTTTTCACATATTAGCTCAGAAAGGTGTTTGTTCATAAGGAAAAAAATAAGAAAATATTCACAAAATGTTAATAAAATGTCTAATAGACATTTAATAGGCAGTTAATTGAAATTGGATGTGGTTTCCTTGCATTGATCAGAAGGGCTGGTACGTCGACCTCGTGCAGCTCATGTTGTTACCACTCAAAACTGTGACAATCTTCCTGCACTTTCACTCAGCTTTGCTGATTAGCAGGTGTTGTGTGTTTAGGGTTGGAAGTAGGGTTGGGCTTTGGGGACCGTGACAAGTAAGGACACAATAAGGCAGAATCTGTTTATGATTTTAATGAATATGGTCATATGCATGTTATGTTTTTTTTTTGGGGAAGTCGTGGCCTAATGGTTAGAGAGTCGGACTCCCAATCGAAAGGTTGTGAGTTCGAGTCCCAGGCCGGCAGGAATTGTGGGTGGGGGGAGTGCATGTACAGTTCTCTCTCCACCTTCAATACCACGACTTAGGTGCCCTTGAGCAAGGCATCGAACCCCCAACTGCTCCCCGGGCGCCGCAGCATAAATGGCTGCCCACTGCTCCGGGTGTGTGCTCACAGTGTGTGTGTGTGTTCACTGCTCTGTGTGTGTGCATTTCGGATGGGTTAAATGCAGAGCACAAATTCTGAGTATGGGTCACCATACTTGGCTGAATGTCACTTCACTTTCACACTTTTTTCACTTTTTTTTTTTTTGTCATATAACACAATACACTAATACGGAAGTAGTATCTGTGACAATTCATATTTATAAGTATAAATAATGTTTAGGTGATCTCAGGCCTCATGGATAGTAAAACCCGAGATCACACACACACACATAAATATTAGTACATATCTTCTATGTAATAATTAGTGTTATTAATAAAACAGATTTAGCATAAGACAGACATTTTGCATGCAGTAAAGAAATATTTATATTTTTTTTGACAGACTTTAGATGTTTCACGATCATGTTTTGTGCTCTGTGACATTTTAGATCTCAGTCTAATGGTCCATCAAACATATTTATTTATGCTTCAAGTTTGTACTTTCTTTTTAATAATGGGTTCAGTGCTAAACTGATCTGATCTGAACCGAGGGAATAAAAAGTGTGTCATTGTTCTCCAAAGGTTGTTGGATTGTGGTCTCACAAATAAAGGTTGTGCAGATCTGTCTTCAGCTCTGAGATCAAACCCTGGACACCTGAGACAACTGGATCTGTCTCAGAATAAACTACAAAATTTGGATGTGAAGCTCCTCTGTGCTGCACTTCAAGATCCCAAATGTAAACTGGAGATACTGGAGTAAGGTCATTTCCTGATTCTCTCATGTCTTTGTTCTCTGTAAGATGTTTCCTTTAATATAAATTCTAAAACTAAAATTATATTATATGAAAAAAATGTACAGTGAACACACTAAATCTTAGCACAAATGAATCAGATGACTGTAGATGAAGTTCATTCATCTTCATCATATCACATGACCTGCTGCTCCTGTTTTTGACCCACCAAGCATTTATTAGACCTTCAATTGCTTCTGGTAGTTTGATTAATACTCCTTCACCTGCCCATCTCTGTGTACAAGTTTATTCTCCTCTTATTCTTATTTCTATGCGTATTTTCTGAAATCCCATGAGCTCAGTTTGTTCTCAAAGATGTCATTAATATTTTAATTGGATGATCAGCCAATAATGTGTGATTTAGTGAGCTAGAGTCACTGTGACTTACCAGGTTTAGCTTTTAAGCTGCCAGATGTGACCAAATAAGACACAATTATGTATTTGATCACAAGAGTTACTAAATTATATTTAATGGGGAACATGTGAGTCCTGTGAAGGAATTGTCCTCCTTTAGGTGTTTATTAGAGATGCAAGTGCCTGTTTCTCCAGACAGATCCATCCTTATTGTAGATTGTTTCAAGAACTATACAGTGTTCATTGCTACACTTCAGTGCACTTTGAATGGAATATATACATTCGTTTCGAACTGGAATTATGGTGGAATATCCTGTGATGTTCGCTTCGCAGGACACTTGCGTTCAAATAAAACAAACATCTGAAGCCATAAGAGAAACATACAAAATGTGCAGAGCAGGAGGGGCGCAAGGACTGCAATTGAGAACCACTACTCTGCACTGCTCAAAACTCACATTTAAATAATCAGTGGCAAATCTTTTACATATGTAAACATACTTACAGGCTGTGAGTCAGAACAGCCGGCACTGTAGTCTTCTCTACCAGGATCAGGAAACAGTCTTCCATAAAATGTGTTGCACACATCTAAAAATTTGGGTTGAACTGTTCTGGGACAGTGTTGTAAAGACAACTTAACCACTGATTGTAGTTGTGTCCTCTTTTTGGAAGGCCAAACAAAGTATTTTTGCTTTCACAAGAAAACAGTGTCTCCACGACATGGCTCCGGCAGCAAAAGTAGGAATCAAAGGATACACCTTCTTTCTTTGCTTGAACATTTGGGCGGCGTTATGCAAATCTTCCCACATAGTGACGTAGCTATGTGGGGGGCGTGTTTAGGCATTTTAGGAGGGCGGGACAAGTCAACTTTTATAAAGAATATCTCTTTGGGTTTGAGACTTTAGTCTTTGCAACTTTACAGATCTTATCTATTATCTAACACTCATTAACATACAATATAATATTCACAACTAACTAGGTAATAAGTACAACATAACACGTTACATTGAGAGTTACTTAAAGAAGTGTCTGTAACCAGTTAAATAGTCTTGATAACAGGGGTTGGGACCTCTTCCAGAATGAGTAACTATACTGTAGGCTAGGCAATTGCTGCACCACAGTTGACAGGTGCTTCACTCGGAGGTGGCAACACTGCAGATGACAGAGGGGCTGTAGAATGTAGAGCTGGTGAAAGGGCCTATAATCTTCCTCTTCACCTTCATAGAGAAGGAGATGTAGATTTCTTGTGTACTGTCGGTGGTATTAGAAGTCCATCCTCAACCAAAAATTAGTATCTTGTGACAAAGAATGGGTCAGAGATCACGTGAAAGCTCTTTGAAAGAGCTTGGCCAGCCATGCATTATGATGTTAACAAGACTTTGGCATGTGGAATCAGATTCTGTCCATTGCGACAAAAGACCTTGAAGTGTCATTACCTCTATAAAGTCATCCAAAAGAAGAGGCTCAGTGGAAGGGAAATGAGCATGTGATAGGGCATCAGTGACAAAGATTTCTTTCCCCATTTGTAGATTACATCATGAAGACGCTGAGGGACTTCAGCAGCCTGATCGAGACGGTTCGCAGCACGACGCCCGCGGCGACGATCGTCGTGTCAGGACCACTGCCCACGTATCGACGAGGACACGAAAGGTTCAGTAGACTTTTTGCTTTAAATGAATGGCTGTTGTCATGGTGTAAAGAACAGAAACTGCTATTTGTTAATAACTGGAATCTTTTCTGGGAGCGTCCTAGGCTGTTTCGCGCTGATGGATTACACCCCAGCAGAATCGGAGCGGAGCTGCTCTCTGACAACATCTCCAGGACACTTCGCTCCATGTGACTAGTAAGACAATTCTCTAATAACTATTATGATGAGTTTTGTTCCACCCGCTTAAATGATAAAAGTACGTGCGCTGTAAAAACTATTAAGACTGTGTCTGTTCCCCGAATAGTGAGGTCAAAATATAATGTAGGATCTAGAAAAAATCTTATCGTAATTAAACCAGAAAAATGTAAAGTAAATGAACAAAAACAATTTTTAAAGTTTGGGCTCATAAATATTAGATCACTCACACCCAAAGCAGTTATTGTAAATGAAATGATCACAGAAAATAGTTTTGATGTACTCTGCTTGACTGAAACCTGGCTAAAACCAAATGATTATTTTGGTCTAAATGAGTCTACTCCACCAAACTACTGTTATAAGCATGAGCCCCGTCAGACTGGTCGTGGAGGAGGTGTTGCAACAATATATAGTGATATTCTCAATGTTACCCAGAAAACAGGATACAGGTTTAACTCTTTTGAAATACTTCTGCTAAATGTTACACTGTCAGACATGCAAAAGAAGTCTAATGTATCTCTTGCTCTGGCTACTGTGTATAGACCACCAGGGCCGTATACAGAATTCCTAAAAGAATTTGCAGATTTCCTCTCAGACCTTCTAGTTACAGTTGATAAGGCGCTAATCATGGGAGATTTTAATATT
This sequence comes from Carassius carassius, assembly GCF_963082965.1. Classification (NCBI taxonomy): domain Eukaryota; kingdom Metazoa; phylum Chordata; class Actinopteri; order Cypriniformes; family Cyprinidae; genus Carassius; species Carassius carassius. Next base: position 2,876,675 of record NC_081795.1, read on the forward strand.
CACGTTGATAATGCAAATGATACATTAGGACTTGCGTTTACTGACCTAATAAACTCCTTTGGAGTCAAGCAAAATGTCACCGGGCCCACTCATCGTTTTAATCATACACTAGATCTAATTATATCGCATGGAATCGATCTTACTGCTATAGATATTGTACCCCAATGTGATGATATTACAGACCATTTCCTTGTATCGTGCATGCTGCGTATAACTGATATTAACTATATGTCTCAGCGTTACCGTCTGGGCAGAACTATTGTTCCAGCCACCAAAGACAGATTCGCAAATAACCTGCCTGATCTATCTCAACTGCTATTTGTACCCAAAAATACACATGAATTAGACGAAATTACTGACAACATGGGCACTATTTTCTCTAATACATTAGAAGCTGTTGCCCCCATCAAATTGAAAAAGGTTAGAGAAAAACGTACTGTGCCATGGTATAACAGTAATACTCACTCTCTCAAGAAAGTAACTCGTAGTCTTGAACGCAAATGGAGAAAAACTAACTTGGAAGTTTTTAAAATTGCATGGAAAAACAGTATGTCCAGCTATAGACAGGCTCTAAAAACTGCTAGGGCAGAGCATATCCACAAACTCATTGAAAATAACCAAAACAATCCAAGGTTTTTATTTAGCACAGTGGCTAAATTAACAAATTACCAGACGCCACCTGATTCAAATATTCCACCAACGTTAAATAGTAATGACTTTATGAATTTCTTCACTGATAAAATAGATAACATTAGAAATACAATAGCGAATGTAGATTCTACAGCGTCTAACACTTCAGTTTCATCCATCGCACCCAAAGATAAGCTGCAGTGCTTTACAAATATAGGACAGGAAGAGCTAAATAAACTTATCACTGTATCTAAACCAACAACATGTTTATTAGATCCTGTACCCACTAAATTACTAAAAGAGCTGTTACCTGTAGCCGAAGAACCGCTTCTCAATATCATTAACTCGTCGTTATCTTTAGGTCACGTCCCAAAACCATTCAAGCTGGCGGTTATCAAGCCTCTTATTAAGAAACCAAAACTAGATCCTAGTGTACTGGCAAATTATAGGCCCATTTCAAATCTTCCATTTATGTCTAAAATTTTAGAAAAAGTTGTGTCTGCTCAATTGAGCACCTTCCTGCATAAAAATGATCTGTATGAAGAATTTCAGTCAGGTTTTAGGCCCCACCATAGCACAGAAACTGCACTTGTTAAAATTACAAATGACCTGCTTCTTGCGTCAGATCAAGGCTGCATCTCATTTCTAGTCTTACTTGATCTTAGTGCTGCGTTCGACACCATAGATCATGACATACTCATAGATCGATTACAAAACTATACAGGTATTCAAGGGCAGGCTCTAAGATGGTTTAGATCCTACCTGTCCGATCGCTACCATTTTGTTTACTTAAATGGGGTGTCATCTCATTTATCATCAGTAAAATATGGAGTGCCACAAGGATCCGTCCTAGGTCCCCTTCTATTTTCAATATACATGTTGCCCCTTGGTAATATTATTAGAAAATACGGAATTAGCTTCCACTGTTATGCTGATGATACTCAGCTATATATTTCAACGAGACCAGATGAAACTTCCCAATTATCTAAGCTAACAGAGTGTGTTAAAAATGTAAAAGATTGGATGACAAATAATTTTCTCCAATTAAATTCGGATAAGACAGAGATATTAATTATTGGACCAAAAAACACCACACAGAATCTTGTAGATTACAATCTGCAACTAGACGGATGTACTGTTACTTCCTCTACAGTCAGAAATCTGGGTGTTATATTGGACAGCAATTTGTCTTTTGAAAATCATATTTCCAATGTTACAAAAACCGCATTCTTCCATCTTAGAAACATTGCCAAGCTACGAAACATGTTATCTGTTTCTGATGCAGAAAAGCTAGTTCATGCTTTCATGACCTCTAGACTGGACTATTGTAATGGACTTCTAGGTGGTTGTCCTGCTTCGTCAATAAACAAGCTACAGGTAGTCCAAAATGCAGCAGCTAGAGTCCTTACCAGGTCAAGAAAATATGATCATATTACCCCTATTTTACAGTCTCTGCACTGGCTACCTATTAAGTTCCGTATCAGTTACAAATTATCATTACTTACCTATAAGGCCCTAAATGGTTTAGCTCCTGCGTACCTAACTAGCCTTCTACCACGCTACAACCCATCACGCACCCTAAAGTCACAAAACGCTGGACTTTTGGTAGTTCCTAGGATAGCAAAGTCCACTAAAGGAGGTAGAGCTTTTTCACATTTGGCTCCCAAACTCTGGAATAGCCTTCCTGATAATGTTCGGGGTTCAGACACACTCTCTCTGTTTAAATCTAGATTAAAAACGCATCTCTTTCGCCAAGCATTCGAGTAATGTATCTCTTAAATTGTGAGTGTAGTTGCATCTGCATTTTTATTCTTTAGCTTGGGTTAAACTAATTTTACTTTGTTGGATCAGCAGCTATGCTAATGATGTCTCTATTTTGTTTCTATGTTTTGCCACGGGATTTACATCCCGTGGTAACTAGAATTTACACAAGCTCCAGTCTGGATCCAGAACACCTGAGAAGAGATGATGCTGACCCTCAGAGGACCCCAGATGATGCTAACCTTGAATCAACAAACAGAACTAACAATTATTGCTACATGTGTGACTGCATCCTATAATTACTATTAATTAATAATATTGATAGTTCATCATCTAGCTGACTACGTCTTGTATTATTATTATTATTATTTTTATTTTTCTAAAATCCTGTCAAACGTGCACAAACTACTAGCTACTACTAAATATTGTAGAAACATAATTTTCTGTAAAGTTGCTTTGTAACGTTTTTTTATTGTAAAAAGCGCTATACAAATAAACTTGAATTGAATTGAATTGAATTGTAGATTACATCATGTTTGTAATGTTGGAGCTTGAGCATTCTGCTTTGAAGATATGTTGAGGCAGTGTGTACTGGCTTTTTAAGATTGTGATGGGAGGTTGGTGATCTATTTCCTCAGTCATGAAACTTCTGTGTTGCAAATACTAAGGCTGGCATTACCTTTTCAATTTGGGCGTACCAAGCACATTAAGCAAAAGCAACAGGAGCACCCTGCTGAAGACATATGGGGCTCAGGTTTAGTAACATCAAAGTTTTGCAGAACTGGGGGACTGGATACAGCATCCTTCAGCTTTTGGAAAGCAGCATCCTGCAGGTCATGCCATTACCATTCCGCATCTTGCTTTAACAGAGTTTTTTTTTTTTTTTTTTAATATTATGTGTATTTGTAATGTGTAGCTTTACACAATTACACAAAATAATGCCCAATTTGGCCTAAATATCTGCCATTCTTTTTTCTTTTTTATATTTTGTAAGGCTTAGTTTCTAAAATCGGGAAATTTGTTGCCTGTACTGCTCAGAAAACTTGCAAAATAATAAAACCAACATGACAAAGAATTGTGATAAAACCATGAATAGTGATTTTCCTGAAAAAAAAAACTTAATATGATATTTTTGCCATATTGCCCACCCCTACTTAAAGAAAAGGTCATATGGGTTTTTGAAAAATATCTCTTTTCCAGTTTATAACGTAGCTGGCCTTAAATGAAAACAATCTGCAAAGTTGTTAATCAAAAAAGTAAATGTTAAATAAAGATATTCTCTCAAAAGAGAGAGTCGACTCAGAATCGCCTTTACGAATCGTCATATTTTCAAGTCTTTTGCCTGTTACCAGTATACGTCACTGAGTAACACATTTGCATAATCCCTACCTGCCGGTGAAATATGAATAGAGTCTGATCTGCCCACAAACACTTCTGCTATTAGTGTGTTTACATCATAAAGTAACACAGAGTCTGAGACAGGCCAAAGCAAATTTTTTCATTAAAATAATAGAGAATGCAAACGGCAATGGAACATTAGTATGGCAAAACCTAAACAAACTGCTTGGTCGACATTTAAATAAAAATAATAAGGAAATGGAGCTTCAAATGAATGACTTGATTATTAAAGATCCATTTTCCATAGCCACCAATTTTAATAATTTCTTTATAAATTCTGTGAAAGAGATTACGCAGCATTTTGATTCAGCTCTGTGTTTTGACAATGTCTTTGATCCACATCAGCCTGTATTTAAAATCACTGAAATCTCAGACTATGAAGTAACAAAAATTATTGTTGGCATGAAAAATTCAAAAGCTCTTGATGCATTTGGCCTTAATACATACTTTTTTAGAGAGTACAAGGATCATCTAATATGTCCAATATTACCCATCTTCTTAACATGTCCTTTAACCATTCTATAGTCCCTGCAGATTGGAAAGTGGCTGCAGTGACACCAATACTTAAATCAGGTGCTATAACAGACATGTCTAATTATAGACCTATCAGCATTCTTCCCGTTATATCAAAAATAGCAGAGAAGTGGGTAGTCAGACAGTTGACGGCTCATCTGGAAAATGTCCAACCTTCACTACATCCATTACAGTTCGGTTTTCGGAACCATCACTCCACCGATAGTGCCCTGTGTGTGTTAACAGAAAACATAAAAGGTCTGCTTGACAAGAGTCCTTATGTCGGAGCTATCTTCTTAGATTTGAAGAAAGCCTTTGACTCTGTTAACCATCAAATTTTAATATCCAGGTTGACTCAATTTAACATCTCTGATCAAGCACTTTTATGGTTTAAATCCTACCTGTCCCACAGGAAACAGTATGTGGTAGTAGATGGTGTCAAATCTCCTTGCTTAGATTCTGGAGTTGGTGTCCCGCAGGGGTCTGTTCTTGGGCCGGTTCTGTTCTCTCTCTTTATCAATAACCTACCAAATTCATGTCCAAACGTCTTCTCGCAGATGTATGCGGATGATGCAGTAATTTACACTCAAGCAAAAACCATCCAACAAGCAGCTGCTGATCTCACAGCTGCCCTATCTTATGTGCAGGACTGGCTCAAGAATTCATGCCTCATGTTGAACACCAGAAAAACCGTGTGCATGTACTTCTCAAAACGTCACGTTGAAGTAAGCAGGTCAAATGTCTTTTTGAATGGAGAGGAACTTCACCTGGTCTCAGAATTCAAATATCTTGGGGTAGTCCTTGACTCAACACTTTGCTTCAAAAATCATGTAAAAAAAGTAGCAAAGGTCGTCAAATTTAATCTTCAAATTTTTTGTCACATTCGAAATAATTTAACTATGGGTGCTGCTAAAACATATTTTTATTCGATGATTATTTCTCATTTTGATTACTGTCTGACTACCTGGTCTCTTGCTTGTCCTACAACACTTAAAACCATAGAAAGTCTATATAAAAAGGCATTAAAAACATTAAATAAAAAACCGCTATCACACCACCACTGTCAAGTGCTAAAGAAACATAGATTACTAGATTTTCAAAATATGATTAATTTGTCTGATATATAAGGTCCTTCACTCCCTCGCTCCGCCACCGCTGAAGGACTTTATTAAATCCAAAGAAAATTCTCTGAGGACCACACGAGCCTCTACTAGAGGAGACTTGATAATACCTCACAGGCGTACCACCTTCGGTCAGACTGTTCTGTCTGTCCGGGGTGGGAACCTGTGGAATAGTCTTCCTCTAACACTAAGAGAATGTACTACGTATAGCTCGTTTAAAGTCCAGCTGAAAAAATGGCTATGGGCAAATCAAAGCTGTACACATTAGTATGTATGCTTTATTCTCTTTTAAATTGTTTTATGTTGTAATGTGTATATGGATGAGTGTTTGTGAAGTTGAATGTAGTCTTGTTTGAATATTGTATATAGGACTTAGCTAATTTATGAACTGACTGTAGATGTAAATTTTATTGGACAATGTTTTCACAAAGAAGTCACAAAACTAAAACAATAATTTTAAACAACAATAAATAAGAAATTTGTCGTCCAAAACAGAAAACTTATTGTAATGTGATAATGTGATTTAAATTATCAGTATAACTTTTTAATATGTTTTTTTTACCTTCAGTAAACTCAGAAAAGGGTTTAGAAGTTTGACTTTGAGAAAATAAAGAGACAAAGATTATGCAAATGATTTCACTGAAAAGTTATGTCTGTAAAATATTTGTATTATTGAGCCATTTTTATGATGATCTATTAAAGATTCCACCTAAATCTTCATATTCTTTTACTGATTGCTTACTTTTCTCCTTCTGTCTCAGAACAGAGTTAATTAATATTAATTGCAATATTGAATCATATTCCTCTTAATGGCATTTCTGGAGCCAACATCAAAGCAGTGATGAGACATTCACTCTTGCCTAATTGTTTTAGATTGGCCATGTTCTGTATGATCCCAGACCCTCTTTAAACAAACATAGCCTATACAAATGTCTATTTGAATCTTAACAGTGTAGAAATATTCTACTAGAATTTATTTTCTGTTTAGGGCCTGATAACTTTCCAGTTTACATTTTATTTTCCTAATGGTCCAAATATGCATTTCTCAATTATAGAAATCCATGCAGCAAGATATATACTGAAGAGCAAAGAGCTTGATTGGTGTCCATTCTTGATTCTTCATTACTGAATGCTGAGGAACATTATAGCAACAAAGCCTCAGTTATAAAATCATAGAAGCATGACTTGTTAAGTTTCACTATGAATATGTTAATTTTAGATGAGATGGAATTACAAGAGAGTCCTCATTTGTTTCCAATGTGTGGAAAGAGTTTTTCAAGACTGGTCAACTGCAAGAAACACCAGAAGATCCATTCTTCTGTGAAAAAGCATGCTTGTGTTGAGTGCGGAAAGACCTTCAGTACACAGTGAGTATCTGCGAAAGCATCAGAAAACTCTGTTTTATACTTGATTAAATATAACATTATAAGAATGCCTTAATCATTTGTCCATGGAAAGAAAATTACTAAATGTAATCGCCACCTTGACTTAACCTTGTGGCTTCAGAAATAAAAAGTAAAAGTAAGGTCATAGAATCATAGAATCTATCACAGAAACAGTGAATTTACCAACATTCAAGATTCAAGATTTTTATTCGTCACATACAAAATTATATATAGCATATATAACCAGCAGTGAAATGTGAGATACACATACAGTGTGTGCTCTCTGAGTGTTAGTAGTAATAGTAGATTTCTGTACAGTTTAATAAACAAAGTAGGCAAAATCAAAATATTAATTGTATAAGTAAATCATGAAAAATAATCTAAAACAGAATATTGTTAGGGCACTCAAATTTAAATAGCACACTTTAAAACAATAGGGAAACATCCAAATAGGTTATATGAACAATGTCATGGTGAAGAAACAATAAAATAAACATTTTAAGGTTTTAATTTAATGCTATAATATATAAATAGCAACAGGGGGCGGTAATGCATCTATTTACGTTGGTTTCCAGCGGCTGTTAAAAACCAAGAAGAAGATGAATCGCTTCCGATTTCGAAATGTTCTCTACATTATCGTTTGCGTCACAAGTGAGAGTAAAAGTTCAGTTGATGCTTGGCAAATAAAACAAACAGAATCGATTTTATTCGGAATATAAAAACTTTTATTGGAACAGTTATAAAAGCAATACACGTGCAGCTTTTTTGAACTAGTATTTAATTAAATGTCAATCAAGGTGTCTTCTTATTCAAGACACTTGACAGGTGACTTCCGCATTCATATTTACAGGTAAGAAATTAATAATGTTTTTGATGTGTTTAATATTTTATATCACTTGGTTCATTTTTTTGTATATGCAAATTAAAAAATCATAAGTGTTTTTAATTATGTATAATTGAATGAGTACAGTTTATTATTATTATTATTATTATTATTATCTTGAATCTCTCTTTGTCCAGTACACCAGAAGAGATCAGAACCAGAATTAATTCAGCACTATGTGCAGTGACAGATCTATTGATTATCCACAGGATTTCAGGTATAACATTTCTTTAGAAGACGTCATTGACGTAATTATAATTTGAGCTTTTATATTAAGTATTCCTGGTGTTAGAGTATTCATATTAAGTATTAGGCAGCAAAATATATATTTGAAAGCATTTTATTTATTTTTTAAATTCAAGATGTAAATTAAAATATAAGTGTTTCATGATGAAAAAAAATATTATTATATTTTTTTTCTGGTATTATGGTATCGAAATGTATTTCTGGTATAATTTCCTGTTTTTATGGTATTAATATCATGTATTTATGAATATGTGATACAATTATGAAAGCACTTAATTTTTTTGTTGTAAAAAAGATTTCCTTTATTCTGTCTTTGTTATAGTTCAGTTCAGCGGAAGAGATCAGAACCAGATTTCAGTCATGTGTCTGTGAGGAGTGACTGGTCTATGGATAATCCACAAAATTTCAGGTTACATTTCTTTATCTTAACGTTCTTTATCTTTTTTCACCCGCAGTTGCTCCTAGAGATGTAAATGAAAAGTTCAAGAGTGTTTTTTTTTGAAGAATAAACATGATTACAATAATTTAAACAATTTACTTTATTCTGTCTTTCTTTTAGTTCATTACCACGAAAGAGACCAGAACAGCCAGAGACCAGCCATGTGTGGAGAGACGTATCTACAGGTCATCAACAAGATTTCAGGTGTAACGTTTCCTTAGAAGGCTCTATTGACACACACACACACACACACACACACACACACACACACACACACACACACACACACACACACAATATGTATATATAATTGTTTTAATTTAATATGAAGAATTCCTAGCTGTATGATATTCAGTGGTGTGGTCCTAATGAAAAAAGTGGTTTACTATTATCCAGTAACCCCCCTTTTTTTAAAATATTATATAGTTATTTAGTAACGTGAAGTCAAGTCACCTTTATTTATAATGCGCTTTAAACAAAAAAGGTTGTGTCAAAGCAACTGAACAACATTAATCAGGAAAAAAGTGTGTCAATAATGCAAAATGACAGTTAAAGGCAGTTCATCATTGAATTCAGTGATGTCATCTCTGTTCAGTTTAAATAGTGTCTATGCATTCATTTGCAATCAAGTCAATGATATCGCTGTAGATGAAGTGTCCCCAACTAAGCAAGCCAGAGGCGACAGCGGCAAGGAACCGAAATTCCATCGGTGACAGAATGGAGAAAAAAACCTTGGGAGAAACCAGGCTCAGTTGGGGGGCCAGTTCTCCTCTGACCAGACGAAACCAGTAGTTTCCAGGCTGCAGCAAAGTCAGATTGTGCAGAAGAATCATTTGTTTCCTGTAGGGGTGGGTGATATGACCAAAATCATATATCACGATATAAAAAATCTTGATATAGTTATTTTTTCATTTAATAAGTTTTTTTGTGATATTCAGATCTTTGATACCAATTTTCATAATCCTTGTCACCAGTGACGATATCAAACTAATACAAGAAAATAATACAAATAACACCCCAAAAAACTCAAGCTCACTGGAAATAAATAAACAGTCAGTGATGAAATAAGAACAAGAAACTAATTACAAGCAATAGGACAAAAAACTACAATAAATAAGAAATACATTGTGAAAATGAGTTAGTCTTCACTGTGTAAGTTATATCCATCCATCTATATATCCATATATATCCATATATATACATATATATGTATATATATATATATATATATATATATATATATATATATATATACAGTATATATATGTATATATGTATATATATATATATATATATATATATATATATATATATATATATATATATATCCATGTTGTTTGATTTTAATGAATGGCAGACAGGATGAATATTGGACAGCTTCCACTTTAAGACAAGTCTGGATCCCATATACTGTTACATATTCTCTCACAAATGTTTACATTCCCTTAAGATCTAAATGACTGTTTATGAGGATACTTGCAAAGCAGGGCATTTGGACGCATATAACTGTTTATGCAATCATTCAAAGCCAATACATTGGCAAAAATGCTCACGAGCTCTATTAGCAGATGATGCATAGCTTACGCATATCTCTCACACAGAAGCAGAAAAACAGAGCTCATATAGCGCTGTTGTTTGTGTTTCAATGGCATAAAATCAGTTGTTTTAAACTGCAGTACTTAAAAATATGTGCAAACATTAAGTTTTCGTGACCACGCGTGCTGCAACGTGACGTGAACGTGTGCATGCTGTTATTCACTCGTCTGCCTGTATGACCGCGTAATGCATATAAGACTGCCATCATTCAAATAATGAAAAAGTGTTTCAGTAAACAATGTACTTTGCGACACCATGAAATAAACGATAGAGCATAATATGAAACGACAGACTTTTAATTTTGTCCATCCGATATATATATTGTCATATCACCCAGCCCTGGTTTCTTTTGGTCTTGTCCCGGTGGTCGTCTGAGACAAGGTCTTTACAGGGGATCTGTATCTGGGGTTCTAGTTGTCCTGGTCTCCGCTGTCTTTTTAGGGCTGGAAAGATCCTTTCTAGGTGCCGATCCACCATCTGGTCTGGATACGTACTGGATCCGGGTGACTGCGTGACCCTCTGATCTGGATACAGACTGTATCTGGTGGCTATGGTGACTTTGTAATAAGAGAGAAACAGACTAATATTAGTGTAGATGCCATTCTTGTAACGTTGTAGCAAGTACATCAGGTGTTATGGGAAGTGTTCCCGGTTCCGGTTTACCTCATTAATGCAGCTAAAAATCCTTTAACGAATTTGGATATTAGAAGCGTATTAGTATGTTATGTGTAAACCAGGTTAAATAGATGGGTCTTTAATCTAGATTTAAGCTGCAAGAGTGTGTCTGCCTCCCGAACAATGTTAGGTAGATTATTCCAGAGTTTAGGCACTAAATAGGAAAAGGTTCTGCCATCCGCAGTTGATTTTGATATTCTAGTTATTATTAAATTGCGTGAGTTTTGAGAATGCAGCGAATGAGGAGGACTATACTGAGGTGCTAAACCATTCAGTGCTTTATAAGTTATAAGCAAGATTTTAAAATCTACACGATGTGTGATAGGGAGCCAGTGCAGTGTTGAAAGAATCAGGTTGATATGGTCATACATCCTGTTTCTAGTAAGAACTCTAGCTGCTGCATTTTGTACTAACTGGAGTTTGTTTATTAAGCATGCAGAACAACCACCCAATAAAGCACTACAATAATCTAACCTTGAGGTCATAAATGCAAGGATTAACATTTCTGCATTTGACATAGAGTGCATAGGCCATAATTTAGATATATTGTTGAGATGGAAAATGCAATTTTACAAATGCTAGAAACTTGGCTTTCTAAGGAAAGATTGCTACCAAATAGCACACCTAGGATCCTAAATGATGACGAAGAATTGACAGAGCAGCCATCAAGTCTTAGACAACATTCTAGGTTATTACATGCAGAGTTTTTAGGCCCTATAATCAACACAGAATTTATCAGTAAGAAATTACTCGTCATCCAGTTTTTTATATCGACAATGCATTCCATTAGTTTTTCAAATTGGAATGTTTTGCTGGGCCACAAAGAAATATAGAGCTGAGTATCATCAGCATAACCGTGAAAGCTAACACCGTGTTTCCTGATGATATCTCCCAAGGGTTACATGCTAAGCGTAAAAAAAAGTAACGGCCCTAGTACTGAGCCTTGAGGAACTCCATGCTGCACTTGTGATCAATATGATACCTCTTCATTCACTGCTACGAATTGATGGCCGACATATAAGTACGATTTAAACCATGCTAATCAGAATCAGAATCAGAATCAGAATGAGCTTTTATTGCCAGGTATGTTTACACATACGAGGAATTTGTTTTCGTGACAGAAGCTCCGCAGTACAACAGAATGACAGCGACAGAACATAAAACACATAATAAAAGAAAATAAAAATACAAAAAATACAAATAAGTAGATAAGGAATGACAATATACAAATTTACAATTGTAGGCAGGTATATTACAAAAATGCAGTTATGTATGTACATGTATATTATGTGCAAAATGTAAGTGTATACTAAGTATGTGTGTTAGATAAATTAAGTGTATGTGTATATAAATATAAAGTGTAGTGTGTTCAGTGTGTTCAGTGTGTATCAGCTGTTCATAAGATGGATTGCCTGAGGGAAGAAACTGTTCCTGTGTCTGGTCGTTCTGGTGCTCAGTGCTCTGTAGCGTCGACCAGATGGCAACAGTTCAAAGAGGGAGTGTGCTGGATGTGAGGAGTCCAGAGTGATTTTAACAGCCCTTTTGCTCACTCTGGATAAGTACAGTTCTTGAATAGATGGGAGAGTTGAACCGATGATTCGCTCAGCAGTCCGGACTACCCTCTGTAGTCTTCTGAGGTCAGATTTAGAAGCTGAGCTGAACCAGACAGTTACTGAAGTGCAGAGGATGGATTCGATGATGGTGGAGTAGAACTGTTTCAGCAGATCCTGTGGCAGGTTAGACTTCCTCAGCTGGCGAAGGAAGTACAACCTCTGCTGGGCCTTTTTCACAATGGAGTCAATGTGAATGTCCCACTTCAGGTCCTGAGAGATAGTGGTGCCCAGGAACCTGAATGACTCCACTGCAGTCACAGTGCTGTTCATGATGGTGAGTGGGGGGAGTGCAGGGGGGTTTCTCCTGAAGTCCACAGTCATCTCCACTGTTTTGAGCGTGTTAAGCTCCAGGTTGTTGAGAGTGCACCAGACAGCCAGCTCTTTAACCTCCTGTCTGTAAGCAGACTCGTCACCGTCCTGAATGAGGCCGATTAGTGTGGTGTCATCTGCAAACTTCAGGAGCTTGACAGAGGAAGTTTGCAGATGAAAACTAATGCACTTCCATTAATGCCAACAAAGTTTTCTAGTCTATGCAAATGAATGTTTTGGTCAATAGGGTCAAAACACTGCACTAAGATCCAATAGCACTAATAGAGAGATACAACCACGATCCGATAATAAGTGCAGGTCATTTATAACTTTAAGGAGAGCAGTCTCAGTATTATGATATGGTCTAAACCCTGACTGGAAATCCTCACAGATACCATTTTTCACTAAGAAGGAATATAATTGTGAGGATACTCCCTTTTCTAGTATCTTGGACAGAAAAGGGAGATTCAAGATTGGTCTACTCTCGAGTTCAATTCAATTCATTTCAAAAAGCATTATTGTCTATCCCCAATGGGATAGAAAATTGTCTTCAGACAAAAGGCTCAACACACAAACAGTACAAATAATCCTCCTAACAAACTACATTACATCACACACAAAAAAAATCCTTCTGGATCTCTTCCGTTTGACTCAAGACCGGTGAGTGGCGCAGGTGTCACTCATTTCCATTTACTCCACCGGCCTCACTCCATCCCCACGGCTCTTGGCCCTGCCCCACTATATATATATATATATATATATATATATATATTTTAATATCCCATTTCAATGATATTATTCAAAATTAAGTTGGAATAAACATCTTCTTATACTTGGCCTTTTTCACCAAAGGCACTTTGTACCGTCTTCCAGATGGAAGTAATTAAAAAGAGCTGTGCAGAAGATTAGTACAGTCGCCTACAATAACAGAGGCTTTCTCAGTTACAGATTTTTGTCTTTCACCAATTATTTAACTCGTCACATTTATAATCCTCAATAGTCTACTTTTACTTTTAACAGAGGGAGAGTTAAACCAGGACACAATATTAAAAGTAAGAACAGATTTGATAAGTGACTTTTATACAACAATCAAAATATCCTTTTCAATGTTAAAACTCCTCAGTTTCCTCAATAAGCCTAATTGTTGATAAGCCTTTTTAAAAACATTATCTGAATGCTTATCAAATTAAAATTGGGAGTCAATCTCAATGCCAAGGCATTTAAAAGATCCCACGTGTTAAATTTAATCTCCATTAACTAACAAAGGTTCAAAAAGTGAAAAGTGAAGTGAAAGAAAGTGAAGTGACATTCAGCCAAGTATGGTGACCCATACTCAGAATTTGTGCTTTGCATTTAACCCATCCGAAGTGCACACACACAGAGCAGTGAACACACACACACACTGTGAACACACACCTGGAGCAGTGGGCAGCCATTTATGCTGCGGCGCCCGGGGAGCAGTTGGGGGTTCAGTGCCTTGCTCAAGGGCACCTCAGTCATGGTATTGAAGGAGGAGAGAGAACTGTACATGCACTCAGTACTAGGGCCGCTACTCTTCACGCTTTATATGTTACCCTTGGGAGATATCATCAGGAAACATGGTGTTAGCTTTCACTGTTATGCTGATGATACTCAGCTCTATATTTCTTCGCAGCCCGGTGAAACACACCAATTTGAAAAACTAATGGATTGCATAGTCGATATAAAAAACTGGATGACGAGTAATTTCTTACTGCTAAATTCTGAAAAAACAGAGGTGTTAATTATAGGACCTAAAAACTCTGCTTGTAATAACCTAGAACACTAAGACTTGATGGTTGCTCTGTCAATTCTTCGTCATCAGTTAGGAACCTAGGTGTGCTACTTGATCGCAATCTTTCCTTAGAAAGCCACGTTTCTAGCATTTGTAAAACTGTATTTTTCCATCTCAAAAATATATCTAAATTACGGCCTATGCTCTCAATGTCAAATGCAGAAATGTTAATCCATGCATTTATGACCTCAAGGTTAGATTATTGTAATGCTTTATTGGGTGGTTGTTCTGCACGCTTAGTAAACAAACTACAGCTAGTCCAAAATGCAGCAGCAAGAGTTCTTACTAGAACCAGGAAGTATGACCATATTAGCCCGGTCCTGTCAACACTGCACTGGCTCCCTATCAAGCATCGCATAGATTTTAAAATATTGCTTATTACTTATAAAGCCCTGAATGGTTTAGCACCTCAGTATTTGAATGAGCTCCTTTTACATTATAATCCTCTACGTCCGCTACGTTCTCAAAACTCAGGCAATTTGATAATACCTAGAATATCAAAATCAACTGCAGGCGGCAGATCCTTTTCCTATTTGGCGCCCAAACTCTGGAATAACCTACCTAACATTGTTCTGGAGGCAGACACACTCTTGCAGTTTAAATCTAGATTAAAGACCCATCTCTTTAACCTGGCATACACATAACATACTAATATGCTTTTATTATCCAAATCCGTTAAAGGATTTTTAGGCTGCATTAATTAGGTAAACCGGAACCGGAAACACAGTGTATTCACACTGTTAAGAGTAATATAATTACACAGTATAGAGTTAATTTATCTACAATTTTACTTAAAAAAAAGACACTTTATGTGTAATATTTACTTTTTATTTCTCTAGTGTTTTAAAAAATATATATAAATTATAAGATGCAGTGTTACTGAATTACAGAACTCTTAACTACTATCCAAATAAAAACAAGCACAATAACACTAGATCACAGAACTCACAATTTATTGTAAAAAAATAAAGAATTTCAATGTCACTGAATTTACATTGCAAACCCATTGCTCTGTCTGTCTCTGACAGAAACATGTATAACATAAAAATGTTTACCAGAGAAAGCAATATGGCACGACAAGGAGAGTTATGTCATTCCCTCCATATGACACTGACTGAACTGCTGTGAAGAGAGAACTGAAGATGAACACCGAGCCGAGCCAGATAAGAAGAATCGAGGAGCTGATGATACTGCGCATGTGTGATCACCATCTCGGGTGCTGTCCGATGCCAGGAGGACAGGGTGCCGTTGGGGACCTCGACTGAAGTTCTTCCTCTTCTGGCGGTTCCCGGCAGGGCTGGCAGTCCGGGTGATTTGGGTGAGCAGTTGGTCAAAGCCTGGCCAGTCTCTTCCCAGCAGGACGGGCACGGGCAAGTCCCTGACCACAACAACTTCCAGTGGCCAGGTGCCTGTCCTCGTGGAGAGAGTCACCCGCCGGGTAGGTACGTTCTGGGTGTCCCCATGGATGCAGGTGATGGAGAGGCGGGCTTTGGTTCCCATCCGTGGGGGAAACATAGAGGACTGGACCAGGCTTACCACACTACCAGAGTCCAACAGGGCTGTATACGGATGGCTGTTAATGAAAACCTCGGTCTGGGGTGCCTCTCGTGGCGGCTCCAAATGGATGGCACAGCCTGCCAGCCAGGCGCGATTGGGAGAGGGTGGTGGCTCCATTGGCATCGGCTCGTCCTGCATGCCGGGAACCGCTGACCTGCTGGCTGTGCGCTGGGTGCCCCTCTGGCGTGTGTCGCTACTGGTACACCCTCCGGGGAAATGGTGGTGCTCGCCCCCCAGCCTCTCGTCGCATCGTCATCTCCGCTAGCTCAACGGCCTCGACGATCTCTCCCACGGTGTGTGGATTCCTCATTCCGGCCGCCTGCCGAAGGGGCCGTGGCAGGGCATGCAAATACCGGTCCACGACGACGCGTTCGGCCACTTGGGCGGCGCTGGGGTTCCCGGCGAGCAACCAGTGATGGGCGAGGCGGTTGAGTTCGGCGGCTTGGGCGTGGGCTGGCAACCGACTGTTATACTCCCAGGTTCGGAATAATTGGGCCGCGGCGATGGGAGACAAATCCACGCGCGCCAGAATTTCCTTCCGTAGTTCATCATATGATTCCTTTTGGCGCGCTGACATGGAAAAGTAGGCCTGCTGGGGTTCCCCAGATAGCAACGGTGCCAGTATCCGCGCCCACTCTTCGCGGGGCCAGTCCTCTCGAGTGGCGATGGACTCGAACATGCCCAAATAATTTTCCACGTCGTCGTGGACAGTCATTTTCGGAAGGAGCTGGGTGGCTTGAGTGCAGGGGTCCGGCAGTGGAGCCCGCTGAGCGGCCGTGAAGCGGAGAGCGGCGACTTCGCGCTCCGTTTCTCCTTGCGGAGCGGCCATATACTCGACAATCTGCTGCTGTCGAATGCTTATTTCTGTCAGGTGTTTTAGAAGCTCTTCCATAGCTGGCGAGGGAGTCACTGCCTGATGAAAAGCAAATTAGTGAGCCGGTAGAGTCGTGTGGGTCGGTGATCCTTCAGCAAACTGCCTGCATTCTCCACCAGTGTGGCGGGCTGAGGAATCACACGACAGGTTATAGTGAAAAAGTGAAGTCCCGGAGGGTGTATTTATTGACAGATGATTTAAACCGTGAAGGTGCCAGTGATGTCTGGTGCTCGTCCTCGGTGCCGCGTGATCCTGTTTGCCGGCCGGCTTAGTGCAATGGGACTTGGTGTCCGGTGCTCGGGTGGCGGGCTGGTCGCTCAGCAGTTTTCTGGAGGGACAAGAGACACAACATTAGTTTCTGTCGTCTGGAGATCCTCTCTCCCTGTGTCATCTTCAGGCGCAGCTTTTATAGTCCTCTCCTCATCTGCTTCAGCTGGGACCGATCAGCCCGCGGTGATTGCGTGCAGGTGAATCTCCCTCGTTGCCAGGGCGACGCTGATAGGTGCCCGGGACACGGCTCACAACAGCCAGTTTGAAGGTTTTGGGGATATATCCTAATTACAACGAGGAATTAATAATAGTCAGAAGAGGATTATGCCTTTTGGAAGCACCACTTTTAGGAGCTTAGATGGAATAGAGTCTAAAATACATGTTGTTGGTTTAGATGATTTAAAAGTTTATACATTTCTTCCTCTCCATATATTAGAGAATGAGTGGAACTGTTCCTCAGGGGGTCTATAGTGTACTGTCTGATGCGATACTGTAGCTGATGGCCGCATTGGTTACAATTTTATCTCTAATAGTTATGTTTGTTTTCTTCTGAAAGAGACTAAAAGTAATCAGATCTAGCAGTTTTTAATGCTTTTCTGTAGGATAGGTTACTTTCCTGCCAAGCAATACATAATACCTCTAGTTTTCTTTTCCTCCAGCTGTGCTCCATTTTCTGTGCTGCACTCTCTAGGGGTGCAAGTGTTCTCACTATACCATGGTGTCAGACATTACTGCTTAAAGGAGCAACTGTATTTAAAATGCTAGAAAATAGAGAGTGCATCGTTTCTGTTACATCATCAAGTTGTTAGGAGGTTTTGGATATGCTAAGGAATTGGGATACATAAGGAAGATTACTTACAAGGCAGTCTTTTGTGGTAGTGGTGATGGTTCTACCATACTTGTAACAGGAAGTATAATTTACAGTAGGGCTGTCGCGATAACCGCAAAATTGTAATACCGCACTATTGACAAGCAAACCGCAGAGGAAAGATAGCAACCGCAGAAACCGCGGCATCCGCAGTGTTCAGGTTTTTTTTTTTTTTTATGAGGCTGTGGCCTTATTGTTTTTTTTTTCAATTTGTCACTGTGCATTCAATGTTAAATAAATTAATGATACAATATAGTCACGACTGTAATTTTCTCTAGCCGTTGTAGCTTTATGGTGCTTCGTTAGTTTTGAATAGGCCGGCTGAAACGATGGGAGGCGTTCGATCTCGTCCCAAAACCTAATGTCACGTTGCCAGTTTGGGAACATTTTGGCTTTCAACCCAATGAAAAGGACGAGCCAGCGAATATAGATGAGCCGATATGCAAAATGTGCTGCAAAAAAGGTTCCTGTGACACTGCAATACATCTAATTTGAGGTCATCGGGACATTCTAAAACGCTTAACGGGAAAAACGCTTAATGTGGTTTAATGTACCAATACAGTGATATTAACAGACCAAACTCACTAAACATTATATTAATAAAGTATATTATCTACAAAAAATCAGATGATCCCTGAATATGAATTCAACGCGTTTAATAACACGTTATGCCTTTTCCTCTCATAGAAAACCATCATAAGGCTTAACGTGTTATTAAATGACTTGCATTCATATTCAGGGATCATCTGTTTTTTTGTTTTGTTTTTCTTTGTACATTGTATACTACTTTATTAGTATAATGTTTAGTGAGTTTGGTTTTTAAAAATCACTGTCTTAGTACATTAAGCCACATTAAGCGTTTTCTTATAACGGTTTTCTATGGGAGGAAAAGGCTTAACGTGTTATTAAACGAGTTGCATTCATATTCAGGGCTCATCTGATTTTTTATAGATAGTATACTTTATTAGTATGATTTTTAGTGAGTTTGGTCTGTTAATATCACTGTCTTAGTACATTAAGCCATGTTAAGCGTTTTAGAGTGTCCCCTGTCATCCAGCGCAGCTGCCCCCTCAAGCATCAGATCGCGGAGCAACATCAAAAAGAACAGCTGAGACCGGCCGACAGTTAGGAGTAGCTGAAGCCTTTGCGAAATCTGTAAAATACAGCCGTGAATGTAACAGGCATACCTGCTGAAGTCACGGACAACCTCTGCGTCAGTGCCCATACCCAAGAGAGCGTGAGCAGATAACGAGCTCACACGCTATCTGCATGAGGAGTGCATCGACTCCAGCGTGAATCCACTGTCCTGGTGGGCCAGTGCCATGATAATCAGTCTAGATTTCCGCTGCTGTCCAAAGTCGCGCGCACATACATGTAATACATGTTAGAACTTGATTTCTTAAAAAAAAAAAAAAATTATTGGAAAACGCATGTTCTTGTTGCTGTTTGGCATTTAACAATAAATAAAAATGTTTTAAAACGTCTCTGTCAGTTAAAAAAAGCAACAATATATGCTACATAACTCAACGATAGAGCTTTGTATGCAGCAAAATCAGGATAAATTAGGTATGTAAAAAAAAAAAAAAAAAACAGCGGTAATACAGCATATCGTGCTATTGAGCCACCCATAATAACCGCAGGGGAAATTTCTTAACCGCGACAGCCCTAATTTACAGTTTTATCTATATGAAGTTTGCACAAAACTATATAATGATCTGAGATATCATCACTTGGCTGCATAATTTCAACACTATGAACATCAATTCCATGTGACAGTATTAAATCTAGAGTATGATTTTGACAATGAGGAGGTCCTGAGACATGTTGTCTAACCCCAATAGAGTTCAGAATGTCTACAAATGCTGATCCCAATGCATCTTTTTCATTATCAACATGGATATTAAAATCACCAACAATTAAAACTTTATCTGCAGCCAGCACTAACTTGGATGTAAAATAAGCAAACTCATTAATAAAGTATGTATGGTTCCCTAGTGCCCTGTATAAAGTAGCGAGTACAAACATCACATGGGATTTATCATTAACATTTGTTTCTCTGGATGTGGAGAGATGGCTGCCGTCCGTGAAGGAGCGGAGGAGTCGGCGCCGTTCGCCAGGTGGCCGGAGCCTGCTGCCATCCGCCGGAACGGGGAGGAGCAGGGAACGGGGGACTCCTGCTGGCTGCCCAAAACCGGAGGAGCCGTCGCCGTCCACCGGGCGGCGGAGGAGTGTCGTGCCGTCCGCCGAGGGCCGCCAGGCACCGCGGAGGAGATCACCCAGCTGGTGGAGGGCCGAGCAGCAGTGCGTCTGGGAACCGGAATTTTTTTTTTTTCTCCTCTCTCCCCTCTCTCGTCTCTGTCGCTCCTCCTTCCATCTCCTTTTCTCTCGCCTCGCCTGTCCTACCCCCAGGTTCCCGCAGGTCCCCGTGAGCGGTCTCCCCCGGAGGGGGGGGGGGAGTAGAGCGCAGTCTCGGGAGTACCCCCCGGCCTGCGAGGGGCGATGGGGGTATGTGACGAGTGGGGCGGGGCCAAGGGACATGGGAGCGAGGCCGGTGGAGTGATTGGAGATGAGCTACACCTGTTCGACCCACCGGTCTCGAGGCCCACGGAGGAGATGGAAGGATATAAAACTGGAGCGACGACAGTGAAGGACGAGAGAGGACCAGGCCTGGGCTTTTAGTTGTGTTTTGGTTTTTATTTTGTGCGCACCAGTCGCCCGTGAGGGGCTGGTGCGCTGTTTTGTGTTTATTTTGAATAATTAAATGTTATTTGATTGTCCGCCGGTTCCCGCCTCCTCCTTCCGGATGAATATGAAAGGTTTTATCGTTACAATCGTTAAAACTGACTGTGTCGAATCTCAACGACAAATTACAAAAAGATGTATAATTTCAGAAATACAATCTTTAAGAAAAATTTTCAATTCTGTCAGCTATAACTCATGCGAGGGGGTGTTTCCCCAGAGACAAAGGAACGTTTTTCCCGCTTCAGATCGCGGACGTTCATTGGTTGTTCACGCAAACAGAGGCGTGAACCAGTCAAGCCATAAGAACTGAAACCAGGAAGTTCTTTTTCTTGGCTTCTTGCTCTTCTTCGTGCTCTTGCCCCGCTCTCGGTCCTCTTCTATCTCCGTTGATCTCAGCACGGCGGCTGAGAGAACAGCCTGTTCTCATGGCTCCTTCGGGAGCTTTCATCTCTGTTGTTTTCATTTCTTTTACTTACTAAGTTCCTCTCTACACGAGGAAGACGAATTCTGAATCATTACGTTTGTTGGACCTTTCAAATATCGCGCGATTCCGCAGCAGCCCCGGAAGACACGAGAGAACACGCCCGATCACTAAGAGACCACATGCAAGTATCATTCTCTATGGAGATTTAAATGCTGCTTAAATGTTACCTTTATTTATATAGCGCTTTAAACAAAATACATTGCGTCAAAGCAACTGAACAACATTCATTAGGAAAACAGTGTCAATAATGCAAAAATGATAGTTAAAGGCAGTTCATCATTGGATTCAGTTATGTCATCTCTGTTCAGTTAAATAGTGTCTGTGCATTTATTTGCAATCAAGTCAATGATATCGCTGTAGATGAAGTGTCCCCAACTAAGCAAGCCAGAGGCGACAGCGGCAAGGAACCGAAACTCCATCGGTGACAGAATGGAGAAAAAAACCTTGGGAGAAACCAGGCTCAGTTGGGGGGCCAGTTCTCCTCTGACCAGACGAAACCAGTAGTTCAATTCCAGGCTGCAGCAAAGTCAGATTGTGCAGAAGAATCATCTGTTTCCTGTGGTCTTGTCCTGGTGCTCCTCTGAGACAAGGTCTTTACAGGGGATCTGTATCTGGGGCTCTAGTTGTCCTGGTCCCCACTGTCTTTCAGGGATGTAGAGGTCCTTTCTACGTGCTGATCCAGCTTCTGGTCTGGATACGTACTGGATCCGGGTGACTGCAGTGACCCTCTGATCTGTACACAGACTGGATCTGGTAGCCACGGTGACCTCGGAACAAGAGAGAAACAGACAAATATTAGCCTAGATGCCATTCTTCTAATGATGTAGCAAGTACATAGGGTGTTATGGGAAGTGTTTCCGGTTCCGGTTTACCTAATTAATGCAGCCTAAAAATCCTTTAACGGATTTGGATAATAAAAGCATATTAGTATGTTATGTGTATGCCAGGTTAAAGAGATGGGTCTTTAATCTAGATTTAAACTGCAAGAGTGTGTCTGCCTCCAGAACAATGTTAGGTAGGTTATTCCAGAGTTTGGGCGCCAAATAGGAAAAGGATCTGCCGCCTGCAGTTGATTTTGATATTCTAGGTATTATCAAATTGCCTGAGTTTTGAGAACGTAGCGGACGTAGAGGATTATAATGTAAAAGGAGCTCATTCAAATACTGAGGTGCTAAACCATTCAGGGCTTTATAAGTAATAAGCAATATTTTTAAATCTATGCAATGCTTGATAGGGAGCCAGTGCAGTGTTGACAGGACCGGGCTAATATGGTCATACTTCCTGGTTCTAGTAAGAACTCTTGCTGCTGCATTTTGGACTAGCTGTAGTTTGTTTACTAAGCGTGCAGAACAACCACCCAATAAAGCATTACAATAATCTAACTTTGAGGTCATAAATGCTAGAAACGTGGCTTTCTAAGGAAAGATTGCGATCAAATAGCACACCTAGGTTCCTAACTGATGACGAAGAATTGACAGAGCAACCATCAAGTCTTAGACAGTGTTCTAGGTTATTACAAGCAGAGTTTTTAGGTCCTATAATTAACACCTCTGTTTTTTCAGAATTTAGCAGTAAGAAATTACTCGTCATCCAGTTTTTTATATCGACTATGCAATCCATTAGTTTTTCAAATTGGTGTGTTTCACCGGGCTGCGAAGAAATATAGAGCTGAGTATCATCAGCATAACAGTGAAAGCTAACACCATGTTTCCTGATGATATCTCCCAAGGGTAACATATAAAGCGTGAAGAGTAGCGGCCCTAGTACTGAGCCTTGAGGTACTCCATACTGCACTTGTGATCGATAGGATACATCTTCATTCACTGCTACGAACTGATGGCGGTCATATAAGTACGATTTAAACCATGCCAATGCACTTCCACTGATGCCAACAAAGTGTTCAAGTCTATGCAAAAGAATGTTGTGGTCAATTGTGTCAAACGCAGCACTAAGATCCAATAAAACTAATAGAGAGATACACCCACGATCAGATGATAAGAGCAGTCTCAGTACTATGATACGGTCTAAATCCTGACTGGAAATCCTCACATAAACCATTTTTCTCTAAGAAGGAATATAATTGTGTGGATACCACCTTTTCTAGTATCTTGGACAGAAAAGGGAGATTCGAGATTGGTCTATAATTAACTAGTTCTTTGGGGTCAAGTTGTGGTTTTTTGATGAGAGGCTTAATAACAGCCAGTTTGAAGGTTTTGGGGACATATCCTAATGACAATGAGGAATTAATAATAGTCAGAAGAGGATCTATGACTTCTGGAAGCACCTCTTTTAGGAGCTTAGATGGTATAGGGTCTAACATACATGTTGTTGGTTTAGATGATTTAACAAGTTTATACAATTCTTCCTCTCCTATGGTAGAGAATGAGTGGAACTGTTCCTCAGGGGGTCTATAGTGCACTGTCTGATGTGATACTGTAGCTGACGGCTGAATGGTTGCAATTTTATCTCTAATAGTATCGATTTTAGAAGTAAAGTAGTTCATAAAGTCATTACTGCTGTGGTGTTGGGAAATGTCAACACTTGTTGAGGCTTTATTTTTCGTTAATTTAGCCACTGTATTGAATAAATACCTGGGGTTATGTTTGTTTTCTTCTAAAAGAGAAGAAAAGTAATCGGATCTAGCAGTTTTTAATGCTTTTCTGTAGGATATGTTACTTTCCCGCCAAGCAATACGAAATACCTCTAGTTTTGTTTTCCTCCAGCTGCGCTCCATTTTTCGGGCTTCTCTCTTTAGGGTGCGAGTATGCTCATTATACCATGGTGTCAAACTGTTTTCCTTAACCTTCCTTAAGCGTAAAGGAGCAACTTTATTTAAAGTGCTAGAAAAGAGAGAGTCCATAGTTTCTGTTACATCATCAAGTTGTTCTGAGGTTTTGGATATGCTAAGGAATTTGGATACATCAGGAAGATAACTTAAAAAGCAGTATTTTGTGTTAGAAGTGATGGTTCTTCCATACTTGTAACAAGAAGTAGAATTTACAATTTTGGCTATATGAATTTTGCAAAGAACTAAATAATGATCTGAGATATCATCACTTGGCTGAATAATTTCAACACCATCAACATCAATTCCATGTGACAGTATTAAATCTAGAGTATGATTTCGACAATCAGTAGGTACTGAAACCTGTTGTCTAACACCAATAGAGTTCAGAATGTCTATAAATGCTGATCCCAATGCATCGTTTTCATTATCAACATGGATATTAAAATCACCAACTATTAAAACTTTATCTGCAGCCAGAACTAACTCAGATGTAAAATCACCAAACTCTTTAATAAAGTCTGTATGGTGCCCTGGTGGCCTGTATACAGTAGCCAGTACAAACATAACAGGGGATTTATCATTAACATTTGTTTCTTTGGATAATGTTATATGAAGTACCATTACTTCAAACGAGTTATACTTGTAGCCTGCTCTCTGAGAGATCCTGAAAACGTTGTTATAAATTGAAGCAGCACCTCCCCCTTTGCCTTTTAGACGTGGCTCATGTTTATAACAGTAATCTTGGGGGGTGGACTCATTTAAAATAATGTAATCATCAGGTTTTAGCCAGGTTTCTGTCGAACAGAGTACATCTATATTATGATCAGTGATCATATTATTTACAAAAAGTGTTTTCGTAGAAAGGGATCTGATATTCAATAAGCCAAGCTTTATCATTTGTTTATCCATATTGCTTCTGTTTTTTATTTGTTGAACCTCAATTAAATTGTTAATCTTAACTTGGTTTGGACGTTTTTTGTTTTTTCTAGTTCGGGGAACAGACACAGTCTCTATTGTGTGATATCTAGGTGAAAAAGTCTCTATGTGCTGAGAATTAACTGACCTCTGTGACGGGAGGCAGCTAGCAGACGGTCGGTTTAGCCAGTCTGTCTGCTTCCTGACCTGGGCCCCAGTTAGTCAAGTTAGCTTAAAGTTTGTCTATTACCTTTTCAAGGTGATTTGATTCGTTGTTGTCTTTCAAGGGTTACTGTCTGTGAGTTTGCATAACTGAGCGTAATTCTGTGATCGCGCCTAATTCTCTAACCTCTCTCTCTCATCCTCTCTCACTCATTCTCTCTCTCTCTCTCTCCCTCATTTGGATTCCGTTATGTCTTGTACAAAGTTTACTGTCTGTATTGTCGTACGCGTATTTACTCTGTGTGATTTGTAGTTTGATGTATTATTAGTTAAATTATTAAAAACCAATATATATTCATGATTGCTTCTGTCTAAAACGCTTACATCACGAGTCAATGAAATGTCTGATCTTTAGCTAACAGTTACAAGCTCGTTATTTTTCAGTAACTGAAATTTCATAATGATAGGAAAATGTTTTCATGGCCAGAGACTATTTTTCCTTGAATTATAAGAAGTGATAACCCTATTGAAAGTTGATAAGTTAATCTTACGGCCATTTGCTGGACAAACCACTGTTTGATTTGCGGTAATTCACAGTAATAAGAGATATCACTATAATTGATATGAAGAATGGAATATTGACATATTAATGAGTAAATTACAGTGCCTTGTTATGAGTTATTGATATATACAATTGACCTATTTTTCATCTTCAATAATCTTAATGTAACTGTCATATGAGATATATATATTAATCATATTCCTGATTAATTATTAAAATTCCCTATATATCATTTGAGTTAATTATAATGTACAACCCAGTGCGGCTACACCTGAAAACATTGTTATAAGTTGAAGCAACACCTCCCCCTTTACCCTTTGTACGTGGCTCGGTTTAGCCAGTCTGTCTGCTTCCTGACCTTGGCCCCAGTTAGTCAAGTACAAACTCTAAAACTCTGTGCCATATTTAGAGAGAATAGCGGCACCACCCCTGGAGGGATGAAGACCATCTCTTTTGGCTAATGCAGTGCACTCTAAAATTGATTGTCATATGTGAGTAATTCACATTCATGTGCCATCTCTTCAGTGACTGCATAAGGCTCAGATCTAAATTTAATGTAACGGGGGCTTGGGCTGTTAGTTAGAATATTTGAAAGTAGTTGTTTCACGTCATGGCCACACTATCACATTGGGCTTGCTTTTTCAATTGGCTACTATCTAGAGAATGTCTCCACTAAAATCTGTGCACTCACTACCATATTTCCTTAAGGTGTTTGTGTCAACTGCTGCAGCATGAGAACTGCGCTCAGTGCCACTCAAAACACAGAGTGCGAGTGGCAATGAGTGGCGTTAAATGATAGAAGTGATAATGAACCAATTACAAAGAATCACAAATTTTACACAACATTATGGGACATCATTAAAGAGGAAGCTATGTGACAGGAGATTAAGGACTTGCGAAGCAACAAACTGTGGATATACCGAGGGTATACACAAATATTGATCCTTAGAAGTCGTAATACGCATACAGCCCAGGGAAAATAGTAAGCATATGCCGTATACTTGCGTATGGCCCCGACTACACCATTGATGGTATTTATATTGGATATGCAGATAGACATGTTTTCATTATGAAAGCACAGTTCAGTTTTGACATGAAAAGCTCATTAGTGTTTTTGATTGGCAAATAAATATGAATACAATAATTTACATTATCTTTATTCTGTCTTTGTTATAGTTCAGTTCAGCGGAAGAGATCAGAACCAGATTTCAGTCATGTGTCTGTGAGGAGTGACTGGTCTATCGATAATCCACAAAATTTCAGGTATAACATTTTCTTCTTTTTTTTCACAGATGCTCATAGAGATGTAAATGAAAAGTTCATATGTGATCTTTTTGGTAACACTTTCTATGAAGCCCGTATTTATAATAAATTAAAAGGGTATTTTTAAGACATTATAATTACTGCATAATGCTTTATAAAAAACCTTATAACATGTTGTATCATCTCATTAATATTCATAAGAACAGTTTTCATATATTATAATATTTACTTATTTGTGGTTATAACTTTTAAGAGTATGATTATTTATAACACAATGAACATGTTGCATCCACTTTTTACAATGGATTATATTTCTCATAGTTATAATGCATTATAAAACTCATATCTTGCCGTATTTTTGATGCTACTTTACTTAAAGCAGTCAAAGAACACTTATAAGTAGTAGTAATAATAATAATAATAGATAAAGTTCTCTCAGACACCCATAAAATTAGATATCAGATCAGAATAAACAATGTCAACAATGTCAAGATATGATTATACTGAAAATGAAGTAGATTTAATATGGAGTTCGTTGTCTGTTATAAATAATCATACTCTTAAACGTATAACCACAAATATACATAAGTATTATGATGTTATGATTATTCATTAGTTGATGTTTTTTATAATGCATTCATTATAATGCCTAAAGAATTCCCTTATAATGTATTATAAATACGGGCTTCATAGAAAGTGTTACCTTTTTTTTGAAGAAGAAGAATAAACATGAATACTTCTGTCTTCTTATTCTGTCTTTCTTTTAGTTCATTACCCCGAAAGAGACCAGAACAGCCAGAGACCAGCCATGTGTGGAGAGACATATCTACAGGTCATCAACAAGATTTCAGGTATAACGTTTCCTTAGAAGGCTCTATTGACACACACACGCACACACACTCAAAATATGTATATATATATATATAATCATTTTTATTTTAATATGGGGTGCTCCGATTGATCGGATACCAATCACTATGGGTCGATAATCACATTGGGATGTTTGATCGGCGGTCTCTAATAAGGCCGATATCTAGCTGATGACGCTGTCGAGAGGTTTGGCATGACATGCAGAACCACTGTCTCATTCTCTCTCTTGCACAGGTGAAATAATAATGCTGAAGGGGAGGTACTTGCCTTCATATTTCTTCATTAAATAACTTAAACTAATTTGAAAACTTTGTGTGAGATGTAATTTCACAAACCGCGCGAGTGAATCACTGCGTGTGCGCTCTCTCTTTCAAAATATGCAAATAGCTTCAAATCTCTACACATCACGTCTGTCTATAAGTGAGCTGCACGCTGAACAGTTGACACAGGAATTGTCTCAAAAAAATTGAGGCAGTGTCACATCATCATTAAAGTTTAGAAATAGCATTTCTTTTTTTATTCTTGCCAGTGCCATTCAGTGCTCGCACACTTTCATGGAGACTGAGTGCTCCTGCTCACTTTTATTTGTATTTTGGGGGGGGGGGGGGGGGGGGGGTCGTGGCCTAGTAGTTAGAGAGTTTGACTGCTAACCCCTAGGGTTGTGGGTTCGAATCTCGGGCCGGCAATACCACGACTGAGTTGCCCTTGAGCAAGGCATCGAACCCCCAACTGCTCCCCGGGCGCCGCAGGATAAATGGCTGCCCACTGCTCCGTGAGTGTGTTCACAGTGTGTGTGTGTGTGTGTGTTTGCTGCTCTGTGTGTGTGCACTTTGGATGGGTTAAATGCAGAGCACGAATTCTGAGTATGGGTCACCATTAGGGCTGGGACAACGCGTCGAGGTCATCGATGACGTCGACGCAAAAAATACGTCGACGCAAAATATGCGCATCGATTCGTCGACCTGTTTTTATTTCTCTAAAAAACGTTTGCAAAACGTTTACCTTATGTGCGCTGAATATACGCGATGGCCGGATCAACATTCTGTCCGAAGTTATATAACCAATCCATGGGTTTTTCTGCATTGATCTTTCTTTTTGGCGGCTGTCAAAGCCTTATTTGATCGGTGAGTGACAGTGACAGGGCGCGTACGAGAGAGAGCCCCGGCTGCGCGCGCACTCACAGTCTTCAAACAACACGAGCGCTTCTTGCTCTCTCTCTCTCCCTCTTTCTCTCGCTCCATCGTGCATATTAACCAAAATCATTAAACACGATAGAAAAAGGGCGAAACACCCAAGTTTCATGCGCGCTCGCGCACTCACAGTCTTCAAACTACACGAGCGCTGTCTTGCTCTCTCTCTCTCTCTCTCTCTCTCTCTCTCTCTCTCTCTCTCTCTCTCTCTCTCTCGCTCTCGCTCTCTCTCTCTCTCTCTCTCTCGCTCTCTCTCTCTCTCTCTCGCTTCATCGTGCATATTAACCAAAATCATTAGACACGATAGAAAAAGGGCGGAACGCCAAAGTTTCACGTGGAGCATTCGGAGATTTTTTTTTCTACATGACAGGCTGCTGGCTCCCACTGTTAATTTTTATTTTTTATTTTTTGGAAAAGCAATCTCTGTATTAGCTTAAAGCCCTAAAGTTTACATTGGTTACTGTATTCTTTCAATTGCTCTAAACAAGTATTTTGGGTGAACTTTTTTATTGAATGCTAGACATCAAGTTGTTGTTATTTTCATCTGTGCAAAGTAATGCATTCTTAGTCAGTCTTTTATTTTGTAATTTTAAGAGAAATAAAGGTATATTGCAATGTTAAGGAATTCATGTTTTTTTCATTCAGATATGTAAATCAACATGTATAAATTGTTAGTAGTCAATTAATGGGGAGATAATCGAAATCGAATCGGTCCGGGAAAATTAATCGTTAGATTAATCGATGCATCGAAAAAATAATCGCTAGATTAATCGTTTAAAAAATAATCGTTTATCCCAGCCCTAGTCACCATACGTGGCTGAATGTCACATCGCTTTTTTATTTTTATTTTTTGCAGTGCACACACATAATGCCAGGTTCACATTACTCTGTTTGCAGTGCACATACGGAGCATATTTTTCTGTGCTGAATTAAAGTAACAGCGCATTTTTTGTTGTAAATATTAACATGGATTGACACGAAAATTTTGTAATTACACCATAAATGCATATAATTAAAGTCTACTGTATTTCACAGTCAGCAGATATGGCTTTTTGGCTAGGTTTAAAGCACTTTTAGATGAACAAGGCAATAATATATGGCACTCGTGGGGGTAAGAAAACAATGCTCTTTATGAACCACTGGATTGTTTGTAATAAAGATTTAAATGCAAAAAGAAAGGCAGTGAAGCTGACTAATTCTGTCAATGGTATGTTTGTGATAACGTAAGAAATGTTTAAATGTTTTGCCACTTGCTTGAGCAACTTAATATAAATCTAGAAGTAAATGCAAAAGTAAAAAGCATTGAATAATGTGTTGCTTATATTTATTGTGTTTAAGATTGTATTACTATACTGTTTAAAATAATAATTGCATTGTTAAGAAAACATTTTCAGTGTCAATGTTTGTATTTGAAATCAAAATAATGAATAAATGCTGTGTTTGTGGTAAACAGCCACAGATAGTGGACTCTTGTGTGAAAGCACACTCTGTGCTGCTTCACCTCTCACAAGAGTCACATAAGTGGGGAATTCCCCCATTTTCAGAAATTAAATTCAGGCACTAAATAAATATCTAAAAATCCTGATTGGAGTATCACTATAAATAGTTATAAATGATTAAAAGCAGGCTTTAAAAAGACTGGTTTTGCTGATAGGTATCGGCAGACATTGCTTTGTGTGATCGGTGATCGGCCTCAAAAATCCTGATTGGAGCACCCCTAATATGAAGTATTTCTAGCAATATGGTATTTATATTGCATACTGGCAGAGAGACACATTTACATTATGAAAGCATTGAGTTCAGATTTGACATTAAAAACTCATTATAGTTTTTGATTGCTGAATTAATATGAATACAATAATTTACATTATCTTTATTCTGTCTTTGTTATAGTTCAGTTCAGCGGAAGAGATCAGAACCAGATTTCAGTCATGTGTCTGTGAGGAGTGACTGGTCTATCGATAATCCACAAAATTTCAGGTATAACATTTTCTTCTTTATCTTAACGTTCTTTATCTTTTTTCTTTTTTTTAACAGTTGCTCATAGAGATAGACCGGTGAAAGCACTTTGTTCATTTTACAGTTTCTGTGTCAATATGATGTAAATGAAATGAGTATTTTTTTTTTTTTGAAGAATGAATATGAATACAATATTTTAAACAATTTACTTCATTCTGTCATTCTTTTAGTTCATTACCACGAAAGAGACCAGAACAAGCTATGTTCAGCCATGTGTCTATGCGGAGAGACATATCTACAGGTCATAAACAATATTTCAGGTATAACGTTTCCTTAGAAGGCTCCATTGACAAAAACAAAGACACTCAAAATATGTATATATATTTTTATTCTAATATGAAGTATTCCTAGATGTGGTATTTATATTGGATTTTGTGCAGAGACACATTTAAAGTATGAAAGCACTTAAAAAAAATTTTTTTTACAGTTTGTTTTTTTATCAGCAGTTGAAAACATAGTTATATGTTTATATAATAGTTTTTTGACTATTGAATTACTATGAATACAACAATTAAACATTTTCCTTTATTCTGTCTTTGTTTTAGTTCATTACCACGAAACTGGGGTGGGCGATATCACCAACAGCTTATGTCACGGTATGAGAAATTTTATTTCATACCACATATGATATTTTCACACACCACACGTGATGTATTTCATATCACAATTTTATTTCAACAATATATATCTCGACTACAGTTGTGCTCAAAATAATTCATACCCTTGGTAAATATGATCAAAGTCTGTGAAAATAAGTCTTCATTGTTTATCTATTTTTGTATATTTTATTGAAAAATGTTTTTATAAAAAATTTAACCTTTAATTGAAGATGGGGGAAAATGGGGGAAAATCACATTATGAAATGAATAGTTTTCTCTAATACACAATGGCCACAATTATTGTTACTCCTAGATATTCATCTTATTAAAATATCTCTGAAGTATATTCCCATTCATTTTTTATTTTTATTTTTAGCACACCAGGGTGAGTACGAAAAAATTATTCAGTCATGGCTTCCTGTTTCACAGGAATATAAATATGAGGAACATAAAGGCCAAATTCCTTTAATAGTCCATCACAATGAGTAAAACCAAAGAATATAGTCAATATAAGTATCAATATAGAGACACTTGAAGTTAAAAGTAACATCTGAATTATTCAAGTAGGGTAAGGATAATCAAATCTAGCCTATACTATGAAGTACTCACCCACTCACAGGTTGAAGTCCTTCAGAAATGACATAGAAGACTCCCTTGTGGTTGTTCCTGTATAAGGCCCAGTTTGTAGTTATAAGTAAAATCTTATAAGAGTTAATCATAACAATTAATCACAATCTCTTATTTTATTGATTACAATACAAAGCAGTTAATGCAAAAACAAAATCAGCAAAGCCACGAGTTCTAATCTTAAAAACTCTAAACAGCAATATTTGAGATGCTGTTAAGCTCCCCTCAATAGGTTATCAGGTGTCCTTCATGCTTAATGCAGACCTTTTATACTTCTTTTTTTGGGGAATTCCAGTTACACACATGTCTGTGACTCATGTCTAATAAGACAAATGTCCTTCCTCTGTCACTTATGCGGCTCTCTTTGTCTAGCACTCTTCCTTTCCTTTATGTTAGTCTGCAACATGCTCTCTTCACCTATTTTTAACCTTTGTGGTTGATTACAGAGCATGAGCCTAACTTTCAAAACTGTTGCTGTTCTTCATCCTAACAATGCAAGTATTAATAGTGCAAGCATTTTTAAATTAAACCATGTATGGCTTTAACATAAGCAAATAGCATAACAATGAGACTGGTAAATATCAATATCAATATCCAAAACAATGTTTTGGGGATATCTAAATGTTGCATTGCATCAGTTTTCTCTGACATTTTGGGACTCGGGGAATGAGATGCACATGTCCAGGTGATTTTCTCTGTCCAGCTGCATTTTTTAAATATTGTAAATAAGCAAATGTACAAGGTATGATACATTTTATTATCAGGATATACCGTGATACCAGTATACCAATATAGCTCAACACACAATTTTTTTTTTTTTTTAAATGTCTTTGGAATTCCCCCAAGGTTGAAGATTGTCTAATATAATTCCGCATATTATTCCATAGCCTAGGGGCAGCTACCGCAAAAGCGTGGTCACCTCTAAACTTAAATTCAGTCCCAGGAACGAGTAACATATTATGCGTCTGAGAGCAAAGTACTCGAACTTGAATCAGTTCAGCAATATATGGCAGGGCTGTATAAAGCAATTAAAATCTTACAATTCATTCTAAAACAAACTGGCAGCCTGTGCAGTTATGTAAATATATTTTCGGGTACCAGTCGACAACCTTGTGACAGTGTTTTGGACCATCTATAATCTATCTAAGATTTTATTCTGAGCACCAAAATCGATTGATAAATTGTAGTCTATACAGTAGATTAAAGGTACACGCATTAATAACCTTTTCTAAATAAAGGCTAAAAAGGGCTTAATCCTAGAGATCTCAGAGATTCTCAGTTGTAAGAATTTTGACATTTCATGTAACTGTAGAGCACTATGACAAGCCACACCCACATTTTTAACCAGATGATTCCTAAGGGGCTCATTGTTCCTTGGTTAATTTTGGCAATGTCATCTGATTCAGAGGGACCAAAAATCATTACCTCATTTAAGTAAAAAAATATTAAAGACATCTATTCCAAGCAGGCCAAGCAAGTCTTTCCAAATAAGTAGAAGAGAGTGTGACTTACAAGGTTGATACAAATGGTATCATCATTGTAACAATTAAATGACACACCATAACACACAATATTTTCTTAAAAATCATATCTAAAGAGAGTTCTCCAAGTGCATACATGTCACCAACATTTAGCCTGATCTCTGTCATAAATAATTTAAATTCCAATTCCTGAGGAATTTGTTTAGGATACATTATTCACTTTTCATAAACCTAATAACATTTCATTAACCTATAATATCAAAATTTCCAGTGTCTCAGAATACAGAAAAAAATGATATACATTTAATATTTTAAATTTTTGTAAAAATGTAGTATTTGAATTTTACAGCCATGAAGTCCTCAACACATTTAGATCAAAACTGAAGAAGAAGTTTGAGTGTCTTTATGAGGGAGCCGCAAAGCAAGGAAACCCAGCACTCCTGAATGAGATCTACACAGAGCTCTACATCACAGAGAGTGAGAGTGGAGAGATCAGTAATGAGCATGAGGTTAGACAGATTGAGACACAATCCAGGAGAGCAGCAACAGAGGACACACCGATCAAATGTAGAGACATCTTTAGACCTTTACCTAGACAAGACAAACCCATCAGAACTGTGCTGACAAAGGGAGTCGCTGGCATTGGAAAAACAGTCTCTGTGCAGAAGTTCATCCTGGACTGGGCTGAAGGAAAAGCGAATCAGGACGTCCAGCTCATATTTCCACTTCCTTTCAGAGAGCTCAATCTGATGAAGGACAAAACTCTCAGTCTTTCAGATCTTCTTCAATTTTTTTTCCCTGAAACAAAAGACATGAAAATATCCAGTGGCAAATATAAAGTTTTGTTCATCTTTGATGGTCTGGACGAGTGTCGTCTGTCTCTGGATTTTCAGAGTAATGTGAGGTTGTATGATGTAAGTGAATCAGCATCAGTGCACGTGCTGCTGAAGAACCTCATTGTGGGGAATCTGCTTCCCTCTGCTCTCATCTGGATCACGTCCAGACCAGCAGCAGCTGATCTCGTCCCCTCTGAGTGTGTCCATCGAGTGACAGAGGTACGAGGCTTCAATGATCCACAGAAGGAGGAATACTTCAGGAAGAAAATCAGTGATCAGAGTCTGGCCGAGAGGATCATCTCACACCTGAAGTCATCAAGGAGCCTCTTCATCATGTGCCACATCCCAGTGTTCTGCTGGATCTCAGCCGCTGTTCTGGAGAAGATGTTGAGTCGAGCAGAGAGTGGAGAGATTCCCAAGACTCTTACTCAAATGTACACACACTTCCTGATGGCACAGGTTAATATTAAAGATACAAAGTACAATGAGAAGAAGAGCAAAGACAAAGAGATGATTTTCAAACTAGGGAAACTGGCATATGAGCAGCTGGATAGAGGCAACCTGATCTTCTATGAGGAAGACCTGAGAGATTGTGGCATTGATGTGACAGAAGCATCAGTGTACTCAGGATTGTGCACTCAAATCTTCAGAGAGGAGTTTGGCTTGTATCGGGGGAAAGTCTTCTGTTTCGTTCATCTGAGCGTTCAGGAACATCTAGCAGCTCTATATGTGCACCTCTCCTGTATAAACCACAACAGAAATGTGTTTCACCAAATCCCCAGACAGTATTTGTGTTGGGGATTAAATGACTGGTTTCAACTCAGTTCATCAGAACGTTTTTCTTTATCTGCTCTGCATCAGAGAGCTGTGAATGAGGCTCTACAGAGTAAAAATGGACATCTGGACCTTTTCCTGCAGTTTCTTCTGGGTCTGTCAGTAGAGTCTCATCAGGTTCTTCTACAAGTATTAATGAAACAGACGAGAAGCAGCTCTGACAGAAATCAGAAAACCGTTAAGTACATCAAGAAGAAGATCAGGACCATTGACTGTCCGGAGAAATCCATCAATCTGTTCCACTGTCTGAATGAACTGGGTGATCATTCACTAGTGGAGGAAATACAACAGTACCTGAGATCTGGAACAATAAATAAATCCAAACTGTCTTCATCTCAGTGGTCAGCTGTAGTTTTTGTGTTGTTGACATCAGAGGGTAAACTGGATGAGTTTAATCTTAATAAGTTTGTTGGAGGAAAAAATAAAGCCGAAAATATGAAGGTTCTTCAGAAACTGCTGCCTGTGATTAAAGAATCCAGATCAGTTCAGTAAGTATCACTGAAAACAATCACTTCACTGTTAAAAACATTAAGAAATTCTAAAAGCTCATAAATCATCAGTGCTGCAAGTGTGTTCCAGAGTTTAGTGGTCAGTACTTTCATGTTTTCTGTACAGTGTTTCATACTGTTTAGATATGGTAAGATTGTTTAAATTTTCTGATTTGCTGCTCAAGAAACAATATCATTTAAAATAATACTTTTATTAATACATATTGTAATATAAATGTATTTACTGACACTTTAGACCAATTTAATTTAATATTATTCAATAATACATTTTCTTTAAAAAAAAAAGTTATTTATTCTTATTTATTTTTTAGTTCATAGTGTTTACAAGAACCATTTTCATCTCTGTACAGGTTGAGAGATTGTGGTCTCACAGATGAAGGTTGTGCTGCTCTGTCTTCAGCTCTGAGATCAAACCCCTCACATCTGAGAGAGCTGGATCTGTCAGGGAATGAACTACAAGATTTGGACCTGAAGCTTCTCTGTGCTGCACTTCAAGATTCTCGTTGTAAACTGGAGAAACTGTGGTAAGATTATCTCTCTGACAGTCTCACACATCATTGTCCATTATAAGCCTGTCCTTTGAATATAAATGTTAGTACTAAAATCTGCTTGTAAAGTAAATGTTCAGTAAACACAGTAAAGTATTAACAAAACAGGACAAATTGGTGCAAGACTGCATTTCATAAGTGTTGACGGGAGTGGAACGTTCTGTGGGTGATGTA
Organism: Carassius carassius; assembly: GCF_963082965.1. Lineage (NCBI taxonomy): Eukaryota > Metazoa > Chordata > Actinopteri > Cypriniformes > Cyprinidae > Carassius > Carassius carassius. The sequence continues at coordinate 2,913,229 of NC_081795.1, forward strand.
CTCACAATGCATAAATTAAAGAACACAGATGTAAGCAGATAATTTTGTCTGCAAGCTATGAAATCGGCATACAACACAAACAAAAACTTTACTGACTTAAATTTAATTTAATTTGTTTATAAAACATTTGTCACCAAAATGCTGGGAACAAACAAACACACTTGCAAAACTCCGTTGCTGCCCGGAGAGACACACTATTCCCTTCACACTGGGTTCTTTGGGAAGCTAAACAAGGTTATCTGTACTCCCTGTACTGGTCACTGCATTATTGTGATGTGTGAGAGGTAGGTTGTAGGTGGTTGGGAGGGCCAGTTGAAATCTCGTTCCAGGACCCGGGCCCCTTCTCAATCTATGTATTTTGAGTAAAAAAATAAAATAAAATGAAAATGTTAATATTTACTTTTCACAATATCTGAATGTCCTGCACCATGATGCCCATGTTAGTTTTAGGTCAGGCTGACTAATTGATCACAGAAAACTTGAAATAAATCATGTGACCAGCATACTCAAGACAGACCAGACTATGATAAACAAAAAAAAAGGATTTGATGAAAAAAAAATCTTTCTTATGCCCCAAACAAGACAATAAAAACCTTGTAACTCGTGGTACAAGTTGTCTGTTTTAGGGTTAAAATCATTTGAAGATTTTCAAGAAGTGCATGATGACATGAATTTAAAGTTGAATGACATTTGTAAACATGATTATTTACATGAAATAATGATGGTCTGTTATTCATTGGATAAATAATAAGAAGCACATAAGTAAACATTAACAAGCACATTATCTCATAATTATAGCTATGTTAATGTATAAACTAATAAGGTAGATTTCCTGGGGGAAGAAACTGTTCTTGTGCCTGGTTGTCCTGGTATTTGGGGTTCTGTAGCATCTGCCAGATGGCAAAAGTTCAAAAAGGGAATAACTTTGATGTTAGGGATCCAGAGTGATTATCTGAGCCCTTTTCCTCACTCTGGATGTATACAGTTCTTAAAGGGTGGGCAGGGGAGCACCAATAATCCTTTCAGCAGTCCAAACCGTTCTCTGTAGTCCTCTGATGTCTGATTTTGTAATTAAACCAAAACAGACAGTTATAGACGTGCACAGGACTGACTCGATGGTTAAGTAGAACTGTTTCAGCAGCTCCTGTGGCAGGTTAAACTTCCTTAGCTGACAAAGAAAGTACAGCCTTTGTTGGGCCGATGTGAGAGTCCCACTTCAGGTCCTGGGAGATGATGGATCCCAGGAACTTGAACGTCTCCACTGCAGCCACTGTGCTGTCTATCATGGTGAGTGGGGAGAGTGCAGTGGGGTTTCCCCTGAAGTCGACTATAATCTCCACTGTTTTGAGCTTGTTTAGCTCCAGTTTGTTAAGACTGCACCAGACAGCCAGCTACTCATCCTCTTGTTTGTAAGCAGACTCATCACCGTCTTGGATGAGGCCCAATGACTGTAGTGTTATCTGCAAACTTCAGGAGCTTGACAGAGGGGTCTTTAGAGGTGCAGTTGTTTGGTGTACAGTGAGAAGAGCAGTGGGGAGAGAACACATCCCTGAGGGGCACCAGTGTTGGTGGAGCAGCTGTTTGACATGAATTTCCCCAGTCTCACTAACTGCTGCCTATCTTTTTAAAAACTGGTTATCCACTGACAGATAGAGCTAGGAAAGTAGAGCTGGGTTAGTTTGGTCTGGAGGAGTCTTGGAATGACGGTGTTGAAGGCTGAACTAAAGTCCACAAACAGTATCCTCACATAAGTCCTTGTTTTGTCCAGATGTTGCAGGATGAAGTGCAGTCCCATGTTGAGAGCATCATCCACGGACCTGTTTGCTTGGTAAGCAAACTGCAGGGGGTTTAGTAAGGGCCCAGTGATGTCCTTTCCTTCTGATAAGCCAGAACCAGTTTTTTAAGAACTTCATGATGACAGACGTTAGTGCCACAGGTCTGTAGTCGTTAAGTCCTGTTATCTTTAGTTTCTTTGGAACGGGATGATGGTGGAGCATTTGAAGCAGGAAAGGACTTCACATTCCAGAGATCTGTTGAAGATCTGTGAAAAGATGGGGGCCAGCTGTTCAGCACAGGTTTTCAGATAGGCTGGTGTAACACCGTCTGGGCCTGGTGCATTCTTCTCTTTTCTTCTCTTGTTTTCTGAAGACCTGACACAAATCATCCTCAATGATCTGAAGTGCAGGAGAGGGGGGTTACAGGAGGTGTTAACAGTTGTGTAGCGAGATGGTCAGAACGGTTGTGGGGGGTATCAAATCTACAATAAAACTCATTCAGGTCTTCAGCAAGTTGTTGTTTCGCTTTAGTGCTGTGAGATGGTGTCTTGTAGTCGGTGATGGCTTTCAGACCTTTCCAGAGTCACTGGAAGTGAAATTATCTTCCAACTTTTTAGCGTAGCTCCTCTTAGCCACTCTTATCTCCTTAGGCATCCTCTTTGGCCCGACAAAAATGTCTGAGTTTTGCTGTAAACCATGGCTTACTATTTTTGAATGTTACCGCGCCATCTTGCTTATAAATTATAAATGGATCATTGGATCATTGACTCAATTACTCAATACTCAATTAATTCAAAAACAGATTAATTTAGGAACAAAAGGCTACAGAGCAAAAACCTATACATGGGTATTTTTTTGCTTTCATAACTTGACATATAGGGGCATTCAAACTGCATTTTAATAGGCTTCATCTCACAGTGAATGCTTCTGGACCTTGAAGATAAATTTAAATGACAATTTTTGAATCCCACACTTTTTAGTGTTCAAAAGCTCTAACAATGGATAGAAAAAAATAATAATAAAATAGATAAAATAGGTTGATCATTTCTGAATGGAACGCATCCCCTGTCATAGTATCTTCTCTCTGTCCCTCAGTCACACATACAGCACAATAACATTATGTCGGGAATGACTTTAAACAAATGTCGGCAGCCATATCACCCTGGAGCGCAAGACCGGTTTCCCACTAAAGCTAAGCAGGGCTGAGCCTGGTCAGTACATGGATGGGAGACCTCCTGAGAAAACTAGGTTGCTGCTGGAAGAGGTGCTAGTGAGGCCAGTAGGGGGTGCTCACCCTGTTGTCTGTGTGGGTCCTAGCGCCCCAGTGTAGTGATGGGGACACTATTCTGTCAACAAGCACTGTCCTTCAGATGAGACGTTAAACCGAGGTCCTGACTCTCTGTGGTCATTAAAAATCCCAGGATGACTTTCGAAAAGAGTAGAGGTGTGACCTCAGCATCCTGGCTAAATCCGCCCATTGGCCTCTGACCATCATGGCCTCCTAACAATCCCCATATCTGCTGATCGGCTTCATCACTCTGTCTCCTCTCCACCAGTAAGCTGGTGTGTGGTGGGCGTTCTGGCGCACTATGGCTGCCGTCGCATCATCCAGGTGGATGCTGCACACTGGTGGTGGATGAGGAGATACCCCCTGTCTATGTAAGCGCTTAGAAAATCGCTATATAAATGTAAGGAATTAATTAATCAAGAAAATATCACACTTTTGTTGTCTTCTTTTTAAAGAACCATCTCACAGTACTTTTTTGTGCAAAAAAGACAACACAGGTGAAATTATGTTTTATGTTCTGATAGTGCTCGTTCTTTTGTTTGTAAATTGTTATATGTAAAGAAGTTTAATATTTAATTTACATTTACGAGTTTTACAAAATACACAACAATATTAATATAAAGGGGATGGTTGTTTAAAGGGGTATTCATATATTTTCGTAATTTTGTTTCATTCAACTTTGTGTGTCTGTTCAGTCCTCTTGATCCAAGATGGCGCCGCACATGGCTGCTTCAGTGCTTGGCTCTCCAGTGTTTGTACTGTTTTTGTTCGTTTTTCCTGTTTTTTGTTTAACAAACACGATCAGTTTCACCAGGGATGAACTGCTGAACATTCGGCAGAACACACCACATGATATTTTTCCGGATTTCTATTATACAGACGTTTTACTGAACATTGTTATCGGAGGAGCAGCAGCGCTGATCAAGCGCTTCAGGACGCGCAGACGGGGAAAGCAAGCGGGAGCGCTCGTCAGACTCAGGAAGCGCGGATTTCGAACGCCGTTGCCTAGCATCCATCTCGCAAATCTCCGCTCTCTACCCAACAAAACGGATGAACTCCTTCTGCTTTCTCGGACAAATAAGGATTTCTCTCACTCTGCTGCTCTGTGTTTCACGGAAACCTGGCTGAATGACGCCATACCGGACAGCGCGCTCCATCTGCCGGGCTTTCAGCTGTTCAGAGCGGATCGCGACGCAGAATCAACGGGGAAATCGCGCGGCGGTGGGACATGCTTTTACATCAATGAACGGTGGTGTACAGATGTAACTGTGTTAAAGAAGATGTGCTGTCCTGATCTAGAAATGCAGTTTGTCAACTGCAAGCCATTCTATTCGCCGCGGGAGTTTCACTCGTTCATTCTGGTTAGTGTTTACATCCCTCCTCAAGCGCATGTGAGCTCAGCTTTACAGAAACTCGCTGATCAGATCACAGACACAGAACAACAACACCCAGACTCTGTTTTAATCATTCTTGGGGACTTTAATAAAGCCAATCTCTCCCGTGAACTGCCAAAATACAGACAGCATGTTACCTGTCCCACCAGAGACAGTAATATACTGGATCACTGTTACACCACAATAAAGGATGCATATCACTCTGTTCCACGAGCAGCTTTGGGACGTTCTGATCACTGCCTGGTTCATCTCATACCGACCTACAAGCAGAAACTTAAATCTGCTAAACCTGTAGTAATGACTGTGAAGAGATGGACCAGCGAAACAGAGCAGGATTTACAATCTTGTTTTGACATCACAGACTGGAGCGTTTTTGAAGCTGCTACCACCGATCTGGACGAACTCACAGAGACTGTAACATCCTATATTAGTTTCTGTGAGGATATATGCATTCCTACCAGGACTTATTTAACATTCAACAATGATAAGCCATGGTTTACAGTAAAACTCAGACACCTTCGTCAGGCCAAAGAGGATGCCTACAGAAATGGGGACAAGGTCTTGTACAATCAGGCCAGGAACACACTGAACAAAGAGATTAGAGCGGCTAAAAAGACCTACGCTAAAAAGTTGGAAGACCAGTTTACTTCCAACGACTCTACTTCAGTTTGGAGAGGACTGAGAGCCATCACAAACTACAAGACACCATCCCCTTGCACTGAGGCTAATCAACGACTTGCTAACGACCTGAATGAGTTTTATTGTAGATTTGAAACCCCCAACACCCACTCTGACCATCTCCCTACACAACCATTAACACCTCCTGCAATCCCCCTCTCCATACCTCCTGCTCTTCAAATCTGTGTAGATGATGTGCGCCAGGTCTTCAAGAAAAACAAAAGAAGAAAAGCACCAGGCCCAGATGGCGTTACACCAGCCTGTCTGAAAATCTGTGCTGACCAGCTGGCCCCCATCTTTTCACAGATCTTCAACAGATCTCTGGAGTTGTGTGAAGTGCCTTCCTGCTTCAAACGCTCCACCATAATCCCCATTCCAAAGAAACCCAAGATAACAGGACTTAACGACTACAGACCTGTGGCTCTAACGTCTGTCGTCATGAAGTCGTTTGAAAAACTGGTTCTGGCTTATCTGAAGGACATCACTGGACCCTTACTGGACCCCCTGCAGTTTGCGTACCGAGCAAACAGGTCCGTGGATGATGCAATCAACATGGCATTGCACTTCATCCTGCAACATCTGGACAAAACAGGGACTTATGTGAGGATCCTGTTTGTGGACTTTAGTTCGGCTTTCAACACCATCATCCCAACAACCCTCCAGACCAAACTGACCCAGCTCTCTGTTCCTAGCTCTATCTGTCAGTGGATCACCAGCTTTCTGACAGATAGGCAACAGTTAGTGAGACTGGGGAAATTCATGTCAAACAGCTGCTCCACCAACACTGGTGCCCCTCAGGGATGTGTTCTCTCCCCTCTGCTCTTCTCCCTGTACACCAACGACTGCACCTCTAAAGACCCCTCTGTCAAGCTCCTGAAGTTTGCAGACGACACTACAGTCATCGGCCTCATCCAGGACGGTGACGAGTCTGCTTACAGACAGGAGGTTGAGCAGCTGGCTGTCTGGTGCAGTCTTAACAACCTGGAGCTGAACACGCTCAAAACAGTGGAGATGACTGTGGACTTTAGGAGAAACCCCCCCTGCACTTTCCCCACTCACCATCATGAACAGCACTGTGGCTGCAGTGGAGTCATTCAGATTCCTGGGAACCACCATCTCTCAGGACCTGAAGTGGGACAATCACATTGGCTCCATTGTGAAAAAAAACCCAACAAAGGTTGTACTTCCTTCGCCAGCTGAGGAAGTTTAACCTGCCACAGGAGCTGCTGAAACAGTTCTACTCAGCCGTCATTGAGTCAGTTCTGTGTACTTCAATTACTGTCTGGTTTGGTTCAGCTACAAAATCAGATATCAGAAGACTACAGAGAACTGTTCGGACTGCTGAAAGGATTATTGGTGCTCCTCTGCCCACCCTCCAAGAACTGTACACATCCAGAGTGAGGAAAATCACTCTGGATCCCTCACATCCAAGTCACCCCATCTTTGAACTTTTGCCATCTGGCCGGCGCCTCAGAGCCGCAAATACAAGAACAGCAAGGCACAAGAATAGTTTCTTCCCCCAGGCAATCTACCTCATGAACAGTTAAATGTTTCCCACTTAAACTTATGCTTATGCAAAAATGTGCAATATCCTTATATTTATTTGTTACCCCTCCATCCTAGAACATTCCTGCATCTCACTCAATCCTATTCCATTATCATCTATAGCACAATTGTTTATACACTTATTTATTTGCCAATTTGAAATTCTCCTGTAAATATTTTTTTTTTTTTTTTTTTTTGTCTGTGTGTTGTTGTCTCTGTTTACTGGAAGCTTATGTCACTAAAACAAATTCCTTGTATGCGCAAGCATACTTGGCAATAAAGCTCTTTCTGATTCTGATTCTGATTCTGATTCCTGAAGCACATGACCGTTTCAAACAGCACCACTGAACATCAACATGCATAAATCTCATTCTGTCAGCAGCAGTACTGTATGTGGCAGTGATTGTTATCATATCTCCTCTTCTTCTCTGAAACCAGAGTCAATGACAAACTACAGATACTTCAACTACAGTTCACAGTGTGTCGTTGTTCTCTACAGGTTGAGTGATTGTGGAATCACAGATGAAGGTTGTGCTGCTTTGGCTTTAGCTCTGAGATCAAACCCTGGACACTTGAGAGAACTGGATCTGTCTTGGAATAGACTAATTAAATCAGATGTGAAGTTACTCTCTGATCTGGAGGATGATCCACATTATAAACTGGAGAGATTATACTTTTGTAAGTATATTTTTATTTAAAGCATTTAAATTGGTCCAAGTTTAGTAACAGGGATCTTACAGTATGTGTGTAACTGGGGTATTTGTGTTAGATAATTGTTCAGCTCTGCATTAGTCTATACAATTTAACATTCTGTAATTTGACTGATCTACCAATATATCAATATTTTTATATTTTACAGTGTCTCTGTCATAAAGAGAGAATTGTTGGTCATTTACTGTTAATTTTATATTAGCAGTTTCTCATATCTCTGGCTGTTTTCTGAAATGGATCTGCTGATGTGATAGCATTAATGTCTCAGTCTCATATGTGACTGTCTGTGTGTTTTATTGTAGGACTCTCAGTATTTAGACTTCAGTCCAGTTTCTTTAGGATCCACTGCTACAGAGACACAATCACACAATCAACACACACTGAAGACACAGAGACAAATGGCAATCTTTTTTTTTAAATCTCTGTTCTCTTCAATTATGGATTTCCACAATATTTTGTTAGAGGACCTGAACTCACTCTGTCATTTAAAACTGTCATTTAAAAAAAATGTATAAAGTACCAAGTACTGTTAGAGAGTTGGGATTGTTTTAGATTTACTAGATACTGAATACAATGTAGCTCTTAAATCAAGAAAAGGTTTAAAAGTTTTACTTTGAGTAAAATTTAAGAGCCTGATTAATGAAGAGATAGATGTTATTAATGTGTCTACTAGAGAGACCAGAGAGAGACAAATATGCAATTTTTTTATTGAATTATTTTTGTAAAATATTTGTATTTTTAACTACTTTTATGATGATCTATGAAAGTTTACACCAAAATCTTTTATATTATCTACCGTTTTCCTGACGTAAAAATGGGCGCCGCCATTTGTAAATTACAGCTATTTTTAACTGTACAAAACAGTACGTTTTGCTGCTTGATACTGACAGTTAATGTGTCCTATCATATTATTTTAATCTGTTATCTTCATTAAGAACACACTTGTTTGTACTGCAAACAGTTTTACCGTTTACTGCACGTTGTTATTCTGCTCGTTATTTACCTATAGCGACTAATGAAACGACAGTCTCACCCATAGGCTTACTTCCACGTTGAGGAAAAAGTATTTAGTTTCTTACTTTTTTCAGTCTGAACAAAGTTCATTACTAATTGTTTTTAGTTTAATTACTAATGTTGAATCATATTACTCTTGATTCCATTTTTTAAGTCACACAGTCAATGCAGACTGAAGACACAGAGACACACAGCGATCACACTGAATTCACATCACTGTATTGTTTTTATATTTTGTGAGTCTGTTTTATTTGAAGTACTGTTGTCATTACATTTCCACAATTATCTCTTTAGAGGACCTGAACTTGCTGTATAATTTAAGACTCAATTTTGTACATGATCTGTGCATGAATGTTGAATACCACTGTGTACAATTTTGGATTGTTTTGAATTCGCTAGATATGATTACAGTACATATGCTGTAACACTTGTTTCTTTGATGGCAGAGTTTTCATTTTTGTGGGAATTATCTTTTTAAGTGACAAAAGTCAAGCCATAGACATGAAAGTGAAAAAAGAAAGTGAAATGCATTGTATAATTGTATAAAAGATATGTATTGTGCACTAGACAACTTTTTTATGGGAGAAAGAAATCAATTTTACAGAAACTTAATTTTTTTTTACTTTATTACTCTGTGTAAATTTAATTTAAGGTGACATGTTTTACATTAGAAAATATATATTTTAAATGTTGCATTTTGTATTTAATGTTTCCTTCCCTTTGTTGGCAAGGCAATAAAGTTTTCGGGTTTGTATTTGAAGAGAATTTTATTTATAAAAAAAAAAAAATTTTGTACAGAAATATACTCTAGAATGATCTGGTTTAAAAGGTACTGTACATATTTGGAATAACTTTTTTAATAGATTGGATGGAGAATAGAAGACCCCACATTTCACAGAACACACATTTTGGCTCATAGTTTTGTTTACTTTAATTTTCCTTCTGGATCTTGGAACAAAGCATTCAAGCTTCAGATCACGAGGTGTTAAATCACCGAAAAAGCTGATTTGTGTGAAGGCAAAACAGTGTTAAAGCATGTAACACATAAACCAAAAATTAACAAAGCTTAATTTGTTTGAAGTCATAAATAGATTATAGATAACATTTCTGAATACAAATATAATAATAAAAAGTCTTTCGCGTGCACGTCTCAAGGGGGGAAATGTCAAATTTTTCAATAAATAGTGAGTTTGAATGTTTTAAGTGTTTTGAGTGTAAATCTAATCTAATTAACATTATATATATATATATATATATATATATAGCCTTTAACAGTGGCATAAAAAGACACGTGTCCTGTCCAATCTGAATTTAAATACGCTTCAGTCAGACTCTTATTTTGAAATGAACTTATCGCGCTTCAACCGGAAACACTCCGAGCAGTTGATGCTCATGCTTTACACTGATGTTATAATGCATTTTGTAACGCTACAAACTATTTAAACTCGGGAATTTGGATGGATGAAATTCCCTTTACAGAGTTTTAAATGAATTTCGTGGCTTCGTAAGTTTACTTGAACGGTTCTCGTCATGTTTTTCTTCTGAAAATCACAGCTGCTGCAGTTCATTTGCATTTTCGGTGGATTTAACGTCCAATATTAATTGTATACTAATTAAGCTGACTCAACTTTATTGTATCGGAGAACGTTATTTGCTGATACAGTCATAAACGATCTTTTGTCAATCATTGGCGTTTATTTGTTGTAATAAATGTATTATGTTGTATTATTATGTGCTGTTAATATAGATGCCATGCTTTTGACCCCATTCAGGTGCTCTTCTATAAACCAGAATGGGTAAAAAGAAGGGGAAAGACAGAAGTCCACGAGCAGACAGAAGTCCTGAGACAGCAGGTACATGTATGACAGCTGCCCTTGAACAGTGATTTTAATCATGAAACCTCACACGACTCTCCTGATGCTTTGTTAGGAGTGTCCTGCGCTCACATCCGTAAAGGAATAGAGCACAACTTACTGAAGAAAGCCATTCTGGATGAGCACTTGAGCTCGTGTCAGGACTGTGAGCCGGACAAACCTGTCGAAAAGCAGATTTTAGAGGATGAACCTGACAGAGAAAGTCCAGCTGTGTGGATATGTCTGAAATGCGGCCACAGAGTAAGTGCTCAGGTGACTTATAATACGTTACTGTTGGCCTGCACATAAAAACCCATGTTATGGTCCTCGTCAGGGCTGCGGGAGATCGGAGAATCAGCATGCGATCAAGCACTACGAGACGCCTCGATCCGAGCCACACTGTTTAGTGCTCAGTCTGGACGTCTGGAGCATCTGGTGAGTGACACACATCCACTTCCTCACTGAAATGTGGCAGGTTTGTGTATTCAGAGCTCTGTGTGCTGCAGGTGTTACATCTGTGATGATGAAGTTGAGTATTCCAGCACGGGGAAGCTGGCGCAGCTGATCACAAACATAAGAAAAGAGGTGCTGATGGATCCTAGCAAGAGGAACTCCAACAAAAGTAGGTGTTTTAGATTTTTAGGTGTAAATTTACCCTTATAAAATATATGTATTTTATGTGTTTAGAGGTGATGATCATAGAAATTGCACATTTAAAAAAAAAAAAAGTCATTTCAGTGATGTTATCTATATATATATATATATATATATATTTAATATTCTAAAAGTGTTCGGGATTACCAAAGGCACTAATTTAAGGCAAGACATCACACATGAATATGGTAAAAATCTGTACTTTTAGATATCACCATACCCCACCCAGCTTATTAATCATAATATTTTAAGATTTTTTATCATATTAGAAGTATTACAGGTTTTTTGAATATGCAAATTAGATGTTATCTAGTTAAATATACGCTAATTTGCATTTCCAGATTCTAAATCGGAACATTTAAGCCATGTTCAAAATTCCAGTTTGATTGACGTATTAGAGTTAAAGGTTTTTACTAGGGTTTAATCACTTCATTAATCAGAAAATTGTGTAAACGGCCAAAAAAAGTTAGGAATAAAATATTATATAAATCATGTGAATGATATATAAACAAACATTTCTATAAAAACCGTCAACATTTATAAACTGGGAAGTTGTATGTACTGTAAGCCCTGCTGAAGGGGAGATTTCCGACTCCATTTGAGAAAATTATTGGTAAAGATATGTTTCATAATTTAAATAGGTGAAATGTAATAAATAAACACTTAATTGTGTATTTTGGAGGTTTTCTTTCCATTAGTCTGAAATGTTTTGGAAGCAGAATGACCTTAAAATTGACCGGTGAATGAAATAACAATGATTTTGCCTGTAGTGTTTTGCCTTAAAAAGCATCAATTTGCATGCATACTCTGCAGAAAGTAAGAAGGAGAGCTTAGTGACGAATCCTGCAGAGCAAGCGCTGGACGAAGAGAAAGAGGTCAAGAAGCAAAAGAGCAGCTCAAATCATGATGAGAGTCCCAGAAGACAGAAAGCAGCATCCGCAGGAAGCTCTGGTGTCTTGAGCGTCAAGGGTCTCAGTAATCTGGGCAACACGTGCTTCTTCAATGCAGTCGTGCAGGTGCAGAGTATAAAACACTTCACATGACAAACAGAAACATGCATGCATGCTCCGCTAACCCTGATGTTCTTGTCTCCCTCTCAGAATTTATCACAGACGCAGTTTTTGCGAGAACTGCTGAACCAGATCACAGATGAGAAGAGCTGCTTCACCATAACTCCTGGCCTGTCATCTGAGCTGGTACTGATGCTGAGCCACAGTGTGTTCTCTTCTGGATCAATTTATGAGTAAAGCTTCATCTAATAGGATGTTTCCACATTATGTTTTCAGGATCCTCTTCAGATCCAGCTGGAAAGGCCCGGGTCGCTCACGCTGGCAATGTGTCAGTTACTGAATGAAATCCAGGAATCCAAGAAAGGTGTCGTGACCCCGAAAGAACTCTTCACACAAGTGTGTAAAAAGTAAGTAGCCGAACAAGAGTGTTCCCAGCGCAGACGCCTCATGTTATATAACAACAATGTTCTGTCCTGAAAAGATTTGATTGCTTGTTTTTAGTTTGGTCATTATGACCTTGTAAGAAACTGGATTATGTCTCAATCAATCTCTTTTGACTAACTTTTCACTTTTACAGTAGATCAAAGTCTTAAGTCGCTGGGGTATATTTGTAGCAAAAGCCACAAACACATTGTATGGGTCAAAACGATTTTTCTTGTATGCCAAAAATCATTAGGATATTAAGTAAAGATTATGTTCCATGAAGATATTTTGTAAATGTCCTACCATAAATATATGCAAACTTAATTTCTGATTAGTAATATGCATTGCTAAGAGCTTCATTTGGACAACTTTAAAGGAGATTTTCTCAATATTTTTTTCTGCACTCTGATTCCAGATTTTCAAATAGTTGTATCTCGCAAAATATTGTCCAATCATAATACATACATCAGTGGAAAGCTTCTTTATTCAGCTTTTAGTTCATGTATAAATCTTAAATTGGTTTTGTGGTTCAGGGTCACAAATGTCAGCCTCCAAAAAATAATAATAATAATAATTTTTTACCCTACATTTCAAAAGTTTGGGTCATTAAAATTAGGTCAGTTTTATTTTTTTAACCACTGACTACTTTTAGTCAGCAAAAATGCAATAACATGATCAAAAGTGACAGTAAAGTCATAAATATTACAAACGATTTCTAATTCAAATAAATGCTGTTCTTTTGAAATTTCCAAATCACCAAATAGTCTTGAAAATGATCCCAAATCAGCATATCAGAATGATTTCTGAAGGATTATGTGACTGGAATAATGATGCTGAAAATTTAGCTTTGATCACATGAATAAATTATATTTTAGAATATATTAAAATGAAAAACAATTCTATTAAATTGCAATAATATTTTACTATATATATATATATATATATATATATATATATATATATATAAATAAAATGTTTTTTTTCTGTGTTCTATTAAATAAATGCATTCTTTCTTGTTATCTGTTGTTGACAGAGCTCCACGATTTAAAGGCTTCCAGCAGCAGGACAGTCAGGAGCTTCTGCGGTACCTTCTGGACGGCATGAGGGGAGAAGAAGTCAAAGTATGAACCTCTAACAGCACATCAACACAGACCAGAAGAAATGTGCATCAGTTTAGCAGTGGACTCGTGTCATTTGACTATAAAGAATGTTTGAGACGTTTTACTGTAACTGAGTCCTTCTGCTGTTTTTTAATCCCTGTGTTTTCCAGAGAGTTCATTCTGGGATTCTGGAGGCTTTGAAAAACTCTGGCAAAAGTTTAGAAGCTGAGCAGATGAAGAAGGTTATTAAAGGTACAAGTCATTATCAGATTACCAGAATGGCAAATTATATATTTTAATGTAATGTTAAACCATGATTGAACACAAAACGTGTTGAATTATATCTATGTCTTTGACTTTCTCTTGCATCGTTTTCACCAGAGTACGAGAAAAACGGTGCACCCAAGAACTTTGTGGACCGAGTGTTTGGTGGACAGATGAGCAGCACAGTGATGTGTAAAGAGTGCAGAACTGTGTCTCTGGTGACAGAGATGTTTCTGGATCTTTCTCTTCCTGTAGCTGATGAGGTGAGCGTCATATAGACTCTTTATCCCTCATGTGAATATTCTGGGAAACTGATTTGAGTGTTTCCTCCAGGCTTACAGGAAGAAGAATCAGAAGAAGGTCACCCAGCATCGAATCAGTGTCAGTGATGATAGAGACCGAGAAAACACAGCATCCCTAGACAATGGGAATGAAGACATGCCTACAGGAACAGGAAGCAAATACCAGCAGAAGAAAGCAAAGAAACAGGCCAAGAAACAAGCCAAGGTGAAGACACACACACACACACACACGTAGTGATGCTCATATATATTGACAAGGCTGTTTAATATTTAGTGTTAACTGCATTGAATGATAAAAAAAATTTTGTGTGTGTGAATGGAGTATATATTGTTTAAAATAAATGTTCATTCAATTTAAATTCTGGTGTGTATGTATATGTCACCATTATATGAGCCAGAATTAAATTGCAAAAATATTTAGCTGAAACATTTTCAAACATTTTAGCTCCAATTTTTTTTTTTTTTTTGTGAATTGAGTAAATATCGCAGTATGTAAAATTAAATGTTCTTTAAATCTCATAGAAATCTATTATTTATATTTTGCCTTTATATTGCCATTCATTAATAATTGCTTTGGTGGAATAATGCACATTTTAGCCTCGACTCTTCTTATTTTTTAGTGAATTGAGAAAAATGTAAAACAAATGCTCATTTCATTAAATTCTATTATGTATACATTGCCATTATGTAAGACAGAATTAAATTGCAAAATATTGCTATTTATTATTAACTGCAGTTTCAAACTCTAATGACACCATGCCTGAATTATCTGAATTAAGGTGTTTTTTGTTGTTGTTTTTTGTCCCGACATATGTTTGTTCCACACATGTTCCAGTAACATAATTTCCAAAATATTAAGTAGAATTCAGATGACATGAGATACAGCTATATGCTTATTATTGACTTTTGTGTCCATAGGGTCAGAGACGTCAGCAGAAACTGGGCAGTAAAGTCACTCTGGACTCTCTGACCAATCAGAGCACAGCTAGCAGCACCGATCCAACAGACTCCTCCAATCAGAGCCTATCAGTAAATGGCAGCGCTGATGCAGAATCAGGCGAAAACATCCAGGAGTGTTCGAACCTTGAGAAACCTCCTGTATGCTCACAAAATGAGGATGAAGATGATGAGGAACCAGAGCAAGAACCTGCTACTTCTGTCAACAACCGCTTCACTGCCTTATCTGAAGACCGGACCCCTGAAGACCGGACCCCTGAAGACCGGACCCCTGAAGACCAGACCCCTGAAGACCAAACCCCTGAAGACGTGTCTTTGGAGGGAGAAGAAATAGAAGATGTGAATGCAACTGAGAAAGAGAATGGTGCTGACCAGCTTTGTGATGAAGAGGACCAGTTAGTAGAAGAACTGAATGCTATGTCACTAAAAACAACTGGAGACGAGGCCTCGTGTGATGCTAAAGAATACACCGTAGTGAATCAGGACCCGGACCTGGCCTTTCAGTCCCTGGCCAGCAGGACGGCGCCAGAGAAGCAGGAGTGTTCGGTGGAGTCCTGTCTGTATCAGTTCACTGCGGTGGAACATCTGACAGAGAACAACAGACTGATGTGTGTCACCTGCACTAAACGCCAGTCTGCACACAAAGCCGAAGACGGTACTGTGCTCAACTATTAGCATAGCTCTCTCTTGTCTCGGTTTTAAACTCAGTTGACAGCCCAGTCCAGGGTTCAGAAACATTTCGTCAGCCGAACCACTTAGAACACATTTACCCCCTGAAAATTTAAGTTACTTAGTATTTGTATAATTTAACAGTAATGGTATTGTTAATGATATTTGTTAATGGTTGTATGACATTCAGGTGTACATAAAATAACACTTTTATTCTGTATTATGATTTCTACATGTATCCACCGCTGAGACGAAAATAACTTAAACTGTTACTATTGTAAACTAACTTTGAAGGTTTTTTTGGTTCGATCTCTAGATAGAACAAACTAACTCTACAAGTTACATTACAGATGTTTATTCTTCCCTTTCAAATGTTCACATTCTTGAGCTTTTAATGGCGTGTTTTGCACGCTAATTGTTTTAGCTTTTTTCAAACATCTCATTTTGCGATTGTTAAATACATTAAAATATATTCCATGTTTATTTTTTTTATGTGTATCATTTATAACTTTATTCATCCCTGACCATTTTAAATAGTCATAATAAGCTTCCAGAAATCATTGCACACCGTCAAGTTTTTTCATAAACCTCAATTATGAGAGCAATGCTTGTAAACAGTTTTTGTCGTTGTGTTCAGGTTGTAAGAAAGCTGTTTACAGAGATGCCCTGAAGCAGATGCTGATCTCTGATCCTCCAGCGGTTCTCACGCTCCACCTGAAGAGATTCCAGCAGGTAAAACCGCTTGTTCCTCCTCCGTCACATCTCTTCACACCAGTCAGCTCAAAGAAATCTGCATTAAGCCCTTCATTGTGTCATTCACCTGTAGGTTGGATACAGTGTTTGTAAGGTGAACAGACATGTGCAGTTTCCTCAGATCCTGGATCTCGCTCCATTCTGCTCTTTAAGCTGCAAGGTGAGTAAATGATCACTGGTCTTCACAACATTTATCCATCACTCCTTGAGTTCTGGGTTTAGTGAACTCACTCAAAACTGTGTGCATCAAACAATGTTTGTGTTTTAGGGAGTGAAGGAGGATGAGAGGCGAGTGCTGTATAGTCTTTATGGTATAGTGGAGCACAGCGGCACCATGCGCTCTGGACATTACACCGCTTACGTCAAATCAAGACCTTCAACTCACAATCATGTAGAAAACGGGCTCGATGCTGGTTGTGAGTATCTACGCTGCTGAGTTTTTTTTTTTTTTTTAACTAACATGCATTAATATTATAGGACATAAAATCAGTCAAACTTGATGCGAGCTTATTGCATCAAATTGCATTTAGTTGGAAACAAAAAGATGTTTTGTTTATTATCTATTTCCAATCATCTTCTCATAGCAGGTCATGCCGAGGCCAGGAAAGGATCTTGGTTTCACATTAGTGACAGCAGTGTTCATCCGGTTCCAGAGGCCAAAGTTCAGAGTTCCCAAGCCTACCTCCTGTTCTACGAGAAGATCTCATAACTCACATGAGGAACGGTCTTCAAAACAAAGGGCTGCTGCTGCTTCATTCCCACTCGGGTGCTGCTGCTGCTGCTGCTGCTGCTGGGAAATCCTGTTGAAACACACTGCAAATCAATTGAAAACTTGAATCAAAGTCCTTTGTATGAGCATCATCTTTTTTTTTTTTTTTTTCTTTTTCTTTCTTTCTGTTATCAGCTGCTGTTCATGGGAAAGTTTTCATTCATCCAAACAAGATGCAGAACTAACTTGGGATTTATTTTTTTAACCGAAGTTATAATTTTCAGTGGTGATGATTCCAAAGCGATGAAATATTTATCTTACCTCTAGATCATGATGGGATGGTTTGATGAAGCTGCGGTGCGGTTGTTTTTCTCATACAGTGTTTCTCAAAGAGTCTCTTTATGAGCATGCTTCAATCTTCCTGGACTGATAGTCATTTTGCATGAATCTCATAAGGAATAGTCATATTCCACCCCAAAATTAATGGTATATATATTTTATTCTCATTGTTATAAAAATGATTTATCTATGTTTAGTAAATTATCATAGACACATTTTTTAATGTTATCGGTTGTTTAAAATCTAAATAAATAAAGGTCTTAAGAATGGGCTTAATTTTTTTATATGTAAAATAAAAAAACGATTTTCCTTTTATTTTGTGGTAAATATGACCAATATTTACTTTACTAATATATATTGGTACAATTTTATATTGCAATACATACCGTGCTGTCCTCAATATAATGGCACATGTTTGTTTTCTAACATTTTAAAAAGGCTTAAAATAAATAATAAATAACACTGACAATTTTCACTTCTCGAAACAAGTGTCTCTTGTCAAAACAATACTTTGTGTTGTGTATTGAGTTCAAGAAAACAGAATATTATTGGGCGGCACTATTTACTGCGCAAAAATAGAAATGTATTATAACAATAACTTCCTCAGGGGCGCAAACATTTTTTACACTCTAGTTTCTTTTCCACAGTGGGTCATCTGAAAGTGGAAAAACATTTGCCTATTCCCATAATCTGATTGTCTTAAAAATATTCTATTATATATTATAATACTAAAGGGGAAAAGAGTGAGGTGCAACATAAGGAGTTAAATTGTTCTTATTGAAGAATTTATGTGAAAAAAACACTTTTTTTGGTTTACTTTGTGTTTCAAAATTTAACATAAAGATTTTTAATTATTAAAAAATGGGCTCTTACAATATTCCCAAATAAATGAATAGACAAAAACTAATAATGTAATAAAAGAACAAAAATCCGTTCATTTACTGAAAACCCATGTGACTCTATCATCTGTGAAAGTCAAGGAGGGACGAATGGAAGGTAATCATAAATGTCAAGCTTCAAAAGCTTATAAAAGTGCCATACAGTATTGCATATCATTTATTCTCTGTGTTCTAAACTTCTGAAGTTTTTCAATTAATTTGTGTGAAAAAGAGACTGAAATGTAGACCGTTCTTCATCTGGCCCATATATGCCAACAATGTGATCAAGTTTCCTTTTCTGATGTGAAAATGTTATGAATAAAGATTATTGTTAAAAGTTCCCCTCTTTTCTCTTTATCTCAGGTGCTAAATGAAGAGTTAGAGGGACAGTTTCAACACCGGAAAACACTTGACTACAGACAATATCACAACAAATTTAAGGAATTTCTATTTAGTTTCAGTTTTAATGTCATTTGATGGCATGAAATACAATTGCACTTTAGAATTGACAAGGTGTCATAAGAAACAAAATAAGAATGATAGTGATAGTTGAACAGTAAAATACGACTGTATATAATTGAAATAGCAAAGTAAAATAGCTAATAAAACAAATTGAGCAAATTAACACCAATTAAACAAATGATTAAGAAGAATAAAAGCTGGAAGATAAGACCAAGTTTACCAGTGATAGTAAAAGTGAACAAGTTCTGCTGCTAGTTTCTCACACACACTGTTGTGCTTGTGCTGTTTGTTCAGACGGAGCGAGATTGTGTGTGTAAACACCTTCAGGAGCAGGATCTGCTTTTAGACACAGCCATGAGGAGCGTCCAGGCTGAACTACAGGGCACCACATCAGAGAAACTCACCCTGTGAGATACACACACCGATTCAGCACTGTAAATCATTCACCGCAGGAAAAAGAGCAACGCTTCCTGTGTCTTATGTTGCTGACGCCAAACGCTGTATTGTTAGATTAGGCTGATGGCAAAATGTTGCATGATCCTTGAAAACCATTACCAAAACTGCACAAGATGAAATAAAATATGATATGTAAATCACAGTTCTGACATAATGCACTGTAAATGACATCAAGATTGCAATGTTTGTAATCATCAGCTTTTAGTTTCACTGAAGGCAGATCCTGGAAGACTGCAGCAGAGTTCCACTGTTGCCGGGGAGACGGCTGTCAATCATCAGCAGATGATGGAACGCTCCATCCAGAGGCTTCAGGGGGAGCTCAGCTGTGAAAGATGGAGAGACCCTGAGAGAAGACATCAGATGAAGAAGGTCAGTTAAAAGTTCTTTTAGAAGTTTAAAAGAAAAGAACATAGGCACTGCTGTTTAAATGTATATGAATGAAACCAATAGTTCTGGCACTGAACCTCATTTGAAACATTTATTATTTTAATTACTATTATTATTATTGGTAGAGGTAGTAGCAGTAGCAATATATATTATATAATAATATAATTTATAAAAAAATTATTAAAATGTATCATAATTATATATGATAAGTTATCCATAATATACATATACACATTTTATAATGTCTTATAATTATTACAATTATTAATTTGATGCATCAAATACATTTTTATTAATAGTAATTTTAATGAAATTGACAATAACAATTTCATTAAAATTACTATTAATAAAAAAAAAATAATAATAAAATGTATTATAAGTTATCATAAATATATGATACATTATACATTATATACATATACACATTTTACAATGTATTAATTATTAAAATGATTAATTTGATAATAAAAGAAAAAAAATGATTAATAATAATTATGATGACAATAACAAAATGATTTAATAATAATACAAATAATAATAATACAATGTTTTATTAAGTTATACATAATTATATCATTAATATTCATAAACACATTAAAGTATCATAATAACATGATTACATGTATTTAATTTATTATTAAAAAGGATAATAATAACAAATAAATATAGTATTTATTATACATGTATAGTCATGTATTTCAATTATTAATATTAAAAATTTATAATGTTAATACATTATTATTTTTATTGTTATTTTTAATACTACTATTAAAAAGCTGCTGTTTTATCAAAGAAATACAGTGGTTGTGCATTACCACCGTAATTCTTTTCAGATCATATTAACAACAGCTCTTAACATTTGTAAAAGCACTGAACCACAAACCACTTGTGGACCAAACTTTATATATCCAAATCTCAGGTGAAGTCTGCAGTCTTTTTGATGGAGAAAGAGAAGAACATCTGTCACAGGAAACACAGCTGTCAGAGAAATATGAGGTCACTTCCAGTCCTTCTCTGGTGCATTCAGGAGATCAGTTCAATTCCAGGTTGAGTTTTTACACTGAACTTTCACTTTTCTCATTTGTTTGCTGGATATAAAACGGAGCTCATTTTACCTGCTATACTGACTCCAGTACAGCAATTACCATAAACATCTTCTCCTTCCCCCTGTGATGGACAGGTGGAGATGACCACGGTGAACTCAACACTGCAGAAACAGGAGGAGGACAACAAGGAGCTGATGGAGAGCCTGGCAGCCTTCAGCATCCGCAGGTTTAACATCAAAAGATCACGGAGTCAGATGCACATCAAACTAAGAGTGTGCTAGTAAGTCTCTCTCGCTCTCTCTGTCTGTCTGTCTCTCTCTTTCTCTGTCTGTCTGTGTCTCTCTCTCTCTCTGTCTGTCTGTCTGTCTCTCTCTTTCTCTGTCTGTCTGTGTCTCTCTCTCTCTCTGTCTGTCTGTCTGTCTGTCTCTCTGTCTGTCTCTGTCTGTCTGTCTGTCTGTCTGTCTGTCTGTCTCTCTCTCTCTCTCTCGCTCTCTCTCTCTCTCTCTCTCTCTCTCTGTCTGTCTCTCTCTCTCTCTCTCTGTCTGTCTGTCTGTCTCTCTCTCTCTCTCTCTCTCTCTGTCTGTCTGTCTGTCTGTCTGTCTGTCTGTCTGTCTCTCGCTCTCTCTCTCTCTCTCTCTCTGTCTCTCTGTCTCTCTCTCTGTCTCTCAATTCAATTCAGTTAGCTTTATTGGCATGACAAAAGTACATTTTGGATTGCCAAAGCATACATATGAAAAGAAAACATATACAACAGTGTAATTTGGAACAATATAGCAATTAAAATAACATTTGAACAAGTAATATTAGAAGAACAATATTAAAACACATGGATGCATATAAACATATGATTTTCTAAGAGTTATGTAATGGATTATTTATTATTTACAGATTATTTAGGTCTGCAGGTCTGTTTCACACATGTTGCATGTATATGGATTAATTGCACACATTTTGCACGGTGTGACATACATTGATGCTTGAACAGTTATATAATGAACAAACATCATATGTCACAAACACACACCAGGCTTCAAATGAACAGTGTGTGTGTGTTTACACAGGCACAAGTGCAACAGATGGCCAATGAATGTACTCAACACTGAGCAACACTGCACTGCAAAACACTTACACACACACAAACACACACACACTCTAACAACCACTTTCACCAGCTCTGTGCCGCTCAGGTGTGTGAAGCTGAACTGCATGAACACAGAAAGGCAACTGACACTGGTCAAATTTGAACACTGTTTATTGATTAATGAGTTCATGTCATGAGTCAGAGTCAGATTAACAACAACTTTTGAGGTCACACAGTTTGCTGTACTTCCTCTCCAGTCCATTCTATTAGAAAAAAACTAAATAATAAATGTACTAAGCAACAAAACTGCTTCTTTTAAAAACCACAAAGTTTCTGTAGTGCTGAGCTGGGATTACAGTTCTGGGTGATACCTGACGAGCCAAAAATTATTTTCTAGATATGACAAAATATTTTATTAAGAAAGCACTACACACAAAAACAAGTCGATTTAAATGCTACAAGTACATGCTAAACATCACAGCATTATAATTTACAATATGAAAATAGATATTAATTTTGAGATTAGATTTAACAGTATTATTACAATATTTGTATTCTTTATAATATCGGTCATTAACTGACATTTAACTGTACTATAGCTTGCATCCCTGGATTCTAGACATTTGAAAGAAAGCATTAACTTTTGACTAGCATTTAACAATGTCCATTCTGTGTTTATAATGTTAACTTGCCGAGCCAGAGCAATATAATATTAGCATCTCTTTTCACTGCCCATTGTTTTACGTGGTTGTTATGAAATGATGGATCATTTAAAAACTGTGTGAGAGCAGCAAAGTGTTTTTGGACGTAGTGTGCAAAATGGTGATTTAATACAAAATAATGGTTGTTTTTCAGAACCCAAAATTTTTAAGAGAACTTTAAGGCTAAATATTAAATAATGCATGATATGACCCCTTCAACTAGTGAACTACTGAATATTTAACACTCTTTCTGTCTCATTCTCAGACGCAGAGAGGAAATCAGAAACTAAAAGAGCAACTCTGTGCACTACAGCAACACCACAGAGACACGGTGAGTTTTTCATCAGCCAAAATTGTACATTTTCTGAAAATTTTATTTGAATAATTGCAAAATCTGCACCTCTTCCGTGGCTTATTTTAATTTCATAATGAACTTTACTCTTTGAAGTCAAGCAGCAGAAGTTAAGTGAAAATATGCAAATACTTCTGGCCCATTTTGGGGTGAACTAAATATACAAGACTAGATTTACATGTCACTGTTTATAACACATTCTGTTCATCCTTTGCTGGGTCGCTTTAAAAAAATTGGGGCATAAATTAAGAGAATGCCCACTTCTCCAAGCACCACTACAACACTGTATGTGCCATGGAGCACACGTCGCTGGGGTTTATTTGTAGAAAAAGCCAAAAAAACATTGTATGTCAAAATTATAGATTTTTCTTTTATGCCAAAAATCTATGGGATATTAAGATCATGTTCTATGAAGATATTTTGTAAATTTCCTACCACAATGAAATGAAGAACCACAATGCACAGGAGAAACTTAACACCCTCAGCGAGAGGTAAGGGAAGGTGAGTTTCTGGTATATTATGAACATTATGATTTATCAGTCACTGATATATGGTGCATACCTAAACTTTTTGTGTTGGATTGTTCATGTATTTTCTGTATACACGTGTCCAAGGTCCATTATATATTTTACTAACAGAGCTTTTTGCATTATCTTTGCCTTCCCAACAGGATTTGGAAGCAGAAATTGAAAGTCTTGAAAAAGCAAGGGATGAATATAAGAGGAAGAGTTATGAACAGGTATGCATTCAAACTTGTTAATATACAGAAAAAAATCGTCTCTCTGAAGGTTATGCTAAACCAATATTTTTTAAATCCTAGTTGATGGTTTATTAAACAAATGCTTGGTCTTAACCGACTAAAGATGTATGTATCATATTTCATACATGACTTTCTAAGGCCTCTACATCTTTTACATAATTAATACTGTCACAAAAGAACTTTTCATCTGCATGTCTTCTGTCCCCTTGCAGATTATCCATGCAGATCAATAAGTAGAAGAACTTTCAATATAATTTCTAAATGTTATTTGCTCATTAAAGTAAGGGCAAGGATAACTTTATATTTTACTCGCCTTAATATTTCATTAATATTAATATAGAATTTAATTGTTTATAAAAAAGTGTTGAAGTGCAATATATGAGGCATATTTTAATCGTCCTTTTTATAATGCATTTCATAGTGTATTTTGTTGAGCAAAATAGTATCAAATAGAATTTTGCTGAGATGTAATTTGAGTGATTTCCAATCTAATACTATTATTTGTTATTATTCAGAATTATTATTTTACATATTCCTCGCAAAAATAAATAAATAAATACATTTAATTATTGTTAATAATTATAGGAGCACTATTCATCAAACTTGATTTGAAGTTTGACCATATTTGTCTTAAAATGTAAAGCTGAAGGCAGAGACGTTATTATACAAGCGCTGCTTTACTAGATTGAAAACAGTCTAAAAAGTTTCATTTCTAAATTCACCCTTTAAAGCACGTCTGCTATAAATATAAGAGCTAAAATTTGGATAATCGATTTATAACCAGCTTGCTGGACTATAGTGAATGTCCCAATCCATCCCTATTAAAGATGATATCTCACAGTGTGTAATGTGTGTTTCAGTCTGATCTGCAGTGTCTGTATTGCACTCAGCAGGTGGAGCTACAGGCCGAAAGGGATCTCAATCGCACGCTACAGGAGACATGTCGAGTCAGCGCTCTCTTTTTCACCTTAGATCTCTGACACTGTCCCAGATGGACCCTCAGCTCTTGTGGTCCATGCAGAATTACAGGAGCCATTAGTACCCATTCTCCTTTTCTTCTTTCATCTCTTTCTCAGTTTCTGTTTGCTTTGTGATTCTCTCTCCTCATTTTCCTTCCCTTGTGCAGTATCAGCAAGCCACAGTTCCCTTCATCTTCCTGTCTGTTACTCCCTTCAGGTCATCAATACTGCAAGACCAACAAAGTGCTGGAGAATTGCCATTATGTAAAGGAATAATCAGGGGGTTTGTGCTGAATGCTGCTGTTATGTGTGTGCAGCACCTGGAAGAGAGTTTGAAACGGCTCCAGGATGAGGCAGAAGTGAGACTCGGGGAAGTTTATCTGGAGTCACAGCAGGTAAACAAACCCCACCAACATCAGTTTATACACAAGCAATATTAATTGAGTTTCTATTGTTGAGTAAACTATCTCTTTCAACTGGATCCGAATGCTGTTGTGTTTTTCGATGTGATCGTCTCCTGTGTTCTAAAATCCTGAAATTGATTTTAGGATGCCGCCTCCTTCTCTGATCACAGCCAGTGTTGAAATCATGCAAGCTCTCCAGAGGATGGAAATTTCTTTTGCCTCGCAATTTTGCCTTTGATATGATTCCTTCGTTTGCATCCGGCTTCTCTGTTCCTCGGATCACAGAGAACATGGACGAGGACCACAGAGGGCTCTGCTCTAAATCTGAGAGCTTTAATGGCCACAGAAACGCACAGAGAGCTTTTGCAAGATGGGAAAAGACAGCACATGGTCCCCTTCAGCTCAGGTAGCAAATGAAACATGATTCCTGAAATTATTTTATACTGTTTTTATGTAAAAAAAATAATAATTAAAAAGGCTCCTTACAAATTACGTGGTCAATCATAGAGAAGCATTTTTAGAAGAATTTTAACTGGTTTGACAAATGGATTAAGAAAATAAATTTGAAAGGATCTATACATTTATTAATCAGCAAGGATGCATTAAATTAATCAAAATGTATGTTGCAAAATATTTCTGTTTTTAAATAAATGCAGTTCTATTGAAATTTCCATGAATCAATAATAAAAAAAAAAGTTTCCACAAAAATATTAGTAGAAATGTTTTCAACATTCCTAATAATAATAAATGTTTCTTGAGAAAATCAGTATATTAGAATGATTTCTGAAGGTTCATGTGACTCTGAAGACTGGAGGAATGATGCTGAAAATTCAGCTTTGCCTCACAGAAATAAATTACATTTTAAAATATATTCAAATAGCAAACAGTTATTTTAGGTTGGAATAACATGCCACAATATTACTGTTTTTATATCAAATTATTTTCATTTTTTTCTTTCACAATTGAAAAAAAAAAATAAACACGAATATATATTTGATTGCTTGAAACTTAAAAAAAATGCACTAGGAAAAAAATGTGTTTGTTGAAAGACACAGATGGTGCACAGAGCTGCACTTTATAACAACATGCCCTAATTACTTACAATTTACTCAAGTTAAACATATTTCCCTGCGACCCGCAACAAAGTTATTCAACTGAAATAAAACAAGGTCAACCTCCAATACCTGCTAAATGAAATCCCAGAAAGTGCAAATATAACTGCAAGGAAGGTGAGGAAAGGGACAACCTCTATTTCTTTTATTGGTATATCTTTTATACCAATAAAGCCACTTGAACCTGAAAAAATAATCATGTAATATAACAACAATTATATATATATATATATATATATATATATATATATATATATATATATATATATATATATATATATTATTGTTGTTATATTACATGATTATTATTGTTGTTATATTACATGATTATGTTATATTACATGATTATTATATATATATATATACACGTATGTGGTTTATATTGTTTTTTAATATATATATATATATATATATATATATATATATATATATATATATATATATTTCCAAGGGAATTCATTGCCCTATAAATGTTACTTCTCTTGAGTTTTTTGTCTTCTAACTGAACAGCCCACGTCTCCAAACTCCGCCCATCACTGATGTGTCAGCCAACCAGAACACGTAAAAAGCCAGGGCTTGTACTCTGATTGGCTAAAATCCTGTGGGTAGCTCCTTTTTTTTTTTTACAAAGTTAGTATGTTACGGAAATAAATTTTATTTCTCAAGACACACTTTTCGGTTTTACAAGTCACATAATGCGGGCATTTTGATGTTTGTTATAAAAAATAAAATAATAATAATTTACAAAGGTTTTTGTTTAACAGAACACTCAGCTCTGGTCATCGTCTCCGCCTGTCGGTGGTAAGGACTCACTGTCACTCACTGCTGAAGGTTTTATTTTTGTACCTCGTTTCCTTGTCTCGTGCCCCCGCAGACAGGGAGAGAGCGCGCGCGCTGCTCCGGTACTGCCACGTAATCTCAGTCGAGCCCCCGCTCGCTCACTCACTCAAAACTCAAAACCTCCGGGAACAGTGACAACGACTACGGAAAATTAAAAACACACTGTACGAAACGCCTCCGGCCGGTGCACAGTCTGCAGCGGTAAGCCAAAAGCGCGTGGAAGTGTCCCATCAGTGCACGAGACGCTGTCCACGTTTAGCACATTCTCAAGAGCAACAGGGCGATCCGCGCGTGTGAAGCGGAGCCGAGTAGTTTTCAAGTCGTGTCGCATGCAACAGGTCGTTGATTTGCTGTCGATAGCACATCATAAACAACACCGACGCGGAAGAGAAAGCGTGCGGCTCGTGCTGTCATGCGCTACGTTTTTAGTGTGTTCTGTTCTGTATCAGCCTGATCTGAAAGCTTGATTTGAACTCTGCTTTTCTCAAACGCTGTTTTAGTGTTTCGAGCAGAGATGCTGAGAACTTTAACTTTTGTTTTCACGTGCAGAGAAGTTCAACGCATCCACCTGCATATTACAATTTATGAGAGTTTAAATATTTTTTTATATACAGTCGTGGCCAAAAGTTTTGAGAATTACATAAATATTAGTTTTCAAAAAGTTTGCTGCTGAACTGCTTTTAGATCTTTGTTTCAGTTGTTTCTGTGATGTACTGAAATATAATTACAAGCACTTCATACGTTTCAAAGGCTTTTATCAACAATTACATGACATTTATGCAAAGAGTCAGTATTTGCAGTGTTGGCCCTTCTTTTTCAGGACCTCTGCAATTCGACTGGGCATGCTCTCAATCAACTTCTGGGCCAAATCCTGACTGATAGCAACCCATTCTTTCATAATCACTTCTTGTAGTATGTCAGAATTAGTGGGTTTTTGTTTGTCCACCCGCCTCTTGAGGATTGACCACAAGTTCTCAATGGGATTAAGATCTGGGGAGTTTCCAGGCCATGGACCCAAAATTTCAACATTCTGGTCCCCGAGCCACTTAGTTATCACTTTTGCCTTATGGTACGATGCTCCATCGTGCTGGAAAATGCATTGTTCTTCACCAAACTGTTGTTGAAAGAAGTTGCTGTTGGAGGGTGTTTTGGTACCATTCTTTATTCATGGCTGTGTATTTGGGCAGAATTGTGAGTGAGCCCACTCCCTTGGATGAGAAGCAACCCCACACATGAATGGTGTCAGGATGCTTTACTGTTGGCATGACACAGGACTGATGGTAGCGCTCACCTTTTCTTCTCCGGACAAGCCTTTTTCCAGATGCCCCAAACAATCAGAAAGGGGCTTCATCGGAGAATATGACTTTGCCCCAGTCTTCAGCAGTCCATTCACTATACTTTCTGCAGAAGATCAATCTGTCCCTGATGTTTTTTTTGAAGAGAAGTGGCTTCTTTGCTGCCCTTCTTGACACCAGGCCATCTTCCAAAAGTCTTGTCCTCACTGTGCTTGCAGATGCGCTCACACCTGCCTGCTGCCATTCCTGAGCAAGCTCTGCACTGGTGGCACTCCGATCCCGCAGCTGAATCCTCTTTAGGAGACGATCCTGGCGCTTGCTGGACTTTCTTGGACGCCCTGAAGCCTTCTTTACAAGAATTGAACCTCTTTCCTTGAAGTTCTTGATGATCCTATAAATTGTTGATTTAGGTGCAATCTTAGTAGCCACAATATCCTTGCCTGTGAAGCCATTTTTATGCAACGCAATGATGGCTGCACGCGTTTCTTTGCAGGTCACCATGGTTAACAATGGAAGAACAATGATTTCAAGCATCACCCTCCTTTTAACATGTCAAGTCTGCCATTCTAACCCAATCAGCCTGACATAATGATCTCCAGCCTTGTGCTCGTCAACATTCTCACCTGAGTTAACAAGACGATTACTGAAATGATCTCAGCAGGTCCTTTAATGACAGCAATGAAATACAGTGGAAAGGTTTTTTTGGGATTAAGTTAATTTTCATGGCAAAGATGGACTATGCAATTCATCTGATCACTCTTCGATAAAATTCTGGAGTATATGCAAATTGCTATTATAAAAACTTAAGCAGCAACTTTTGCCAATTTCCAATATGTAATTCTCAAAACTTTTGGCCACGACTGTACACTCCTGTGTATTCACTCCCCTCTTATCAAAATATAATAACTTGCTGTGCCTCCTGAAACAACTTTTTTACTGTCTTCACATCCAGTCAAATCCTAATGGATAAAATTCAAATCTTTTAATAATTCAAGTTCTTTTAATAATCATTATACATTTATAATTCATAAGACATACTTGTCACACTGGAGGATTGTTTAACAGATAAAAAAGCAAAGGGATTAAAAACCTAAAGTCAAATAAAAATCATATTTGATATTAATAATATATAAATATTGTAATTTATTATTTAATATGCATTCCTGGTACTATTGTATAGAATTGATCAGTGTTCATTAATATAATATATATATAAATTCTATGGAATTATGAATTATGATCCAATCAAATCCTAAAGTATGATTTCAAACTTCACCCTGCATTTTTCTCATTGAATATTCTACGTCACTTTAAAATACGTTCAACTGAAAGACCACTAAAAGCATCGAAATATACATTTAAGATTTATGTAAAAAATAAAATAAATAATTTATGTAAATGAAAATAATTTAGCATCACAAAATTGTATATGCTTTTTACAGGAGATTGTCTTTTGGGTTTTCTTTCGGGATCGCCGGTGACCCGCTGTGTGGAAACTGAGCCATGCGCCAGTTGAAGGGCAAGCCAAAGAAGGAGTCGTGGAAGGACAAAAAGGAGCGCAAACAGGCCATGCAGGAGGCGCGGGAGCAGGTGACAACCATCGTTCTTCCGACGCTCGTCTTCCTCGTGCTGCTCATCGTCCTCTTAGTCTACGTGGCGACGAGACCCGGAGCCATCGAGTAGACCGACTCCAAATAGCCAAATGTCCTCTGCCCTTGTCTTTCTCTTACATTTCCCCTTGTTCCTTCCCAATGCCAACTTCCCAATGGACTCAATCATAAGGATGAATGGATTGATAAAGGAGTGGTTTTCTGTGCAATGTTTGGAATATGTTGAAGGAGTCTTCCATTTTGGCTCCTGACAGCCTCTTCCAGCCACCATCATTTGCGTCTGTGGTAGCCATGTTGGCTCCAAATGCACTTACAGGGTTCTAGTTTCATACCAAAGCACCTGAGACGCAGCAGACTCAGACTGACCCAGGAACCGGGCCAGATCTGATGCCTCTGTGCTTAAAGTCAGTACAAACGAGAAGTGATTGTAGTATTGCGCATGTCTGTAGCATGCAAACTTATGCATACACACACACACACACACACACACACACAGAGATACACATATTAACACTGATGGGTGTCACATAAAACCATTAATGACAGAATTGTATGTAACCTAAAATGTATACTTCTTATTGCTCACTACCAAATGCCTCTTAACAAGCAGTTGCTGATGTTTTTGGTTAAGGTGTGTGTGTGTGTGTGTGTGTGTGTGTGTGTGTGTGTGTGTGAGCATATGCACATTGAAGTGCATGTTTCTATGACACATCTGTGATATACAATCCCAGCTGCAAATGTACTCCTATTTTAAAATGTATTCCAGCAGGACTTGGATCTAAAAATGTGCCTTAACTTTTAATGACATAACAGGATTTAAAGTATTAATAAAGAAATAGAAAGCCATGCCGACTGGTTTTAATAAGACTCTGTGTTTTGATCTTTCAAGTTTTTACTCCCATCTGTCTCTTACAAAAGTATTTAATTATTTTGGGAACTTTGCTTTTGCTGACAAAAGGTTGTGATTTCTTGCTAAAATTATTGCATTTTCTTGAAAAACTTTACATGCACAAGCACTGAAATGTAGTTTACATTTCCGCAAAAGCTTTGTGAGCGCATGCATTGAAATCGATTGAAATACAATTTCTCCTCGCGTGTCTTCTCACAAAAGTATTTGTATTCCCCTGAAGAACTTTGCATTCGCTTACACAAGAATTCAAATATAGTTTTTCAACACAAATGTTTTATGAGAGAATGCACTGACTGAAATATAACTTTCCTCCAGTCTTTCATGCAAAAAGTATTTTGTTCCCCTGAGAAATACTGCATTAGCTTGCAAAACTTTTTGTGGTCTCTCGCAAAACTTTTTGTGCTCTCTCACAAAAGTAAGGCATTGTCTCCTAAAGCTTTGCATTAGCTCACAAAAGCATTGAAATTGTTTTTCTCCTACTTGATATTAGCAAGAGGACTCAAAGTTACTTTTTACACTAGACAAACTACACACTTTCCCTGTCTGCCAGAAGATAATGTTCCAAATGTATTAACAATTCACAAAAAAAAGGATAAATTAAGCAGCTGCCATAGGATTCAAGAGTAAGTTTCAGAAGAAAGCAGCAAACACTGTAATGCAGAATTTTTTTTTTTACTTCTATAAGTATCATACACAATTATACTAACATACAATACATGATTGATATTTATGACGTTTTTATTGGAATTCTAAAACTCTCAGTACACATGATCGAACTTTATTAAAACACCAGAAGGACACAGGTAGGCTAAAAGAAAAGAAAAATCAGCTACTAGTGAAACTAAATATAATATAGGATATAAATATTTCCAATCTGTAGTTTGGGTAAAAATGTCATAATTAAAAAAGTAGCCTGCATTATGCTGTAGTAACTGCTAAAACTAACCAGTCAGACGTGCCTCTTATCCGGCGGCTGTTTTAGTGTCGCGGCTCCTTTAAGGATTTGCTCCGTCGTGACCGCGGTGACGTTGCGCGCATAGTTTGTGTGTGACTGTGGGATCCTGTGATGATTTCCATCGTGCGAGTCTGTCTCATTCGCTGTCATCCACTACAAATCTCACACCCAGGACTCATATTCATGGATGGCATGTCATCACTTTACGCCTGAGTCAGCTGATCGCGCGGGTTGTTCGGTGAGGATAGCGAAACCGGATCCAGCACAGGGCCGGTGATGGTCGTGCGTGAAGCCGAAGAGAGCAACAGAGGAGCGGCTGTGATTTCTGCGCTCCGTCGGTAACATCCTCCACTTCCATCACGCTATACAGCATCAACATTTAGCTCCTTATACTGATTTATTTTTAAAATGTAAAGTTGTTGTTTAGCTCTTTTGATTGAGTGTTTATATTTAATGATAGGGTTCATATTTATATAAATATTTACTAGAAATATAGGTAGCGATCTTATTAATTAATTGTAAAAAAATAAATGAATAAAAAATAAGTAGGTTTTTAGTGTTTTATGTAAAAAAATATGTAAAATATATGTAAATTGTGTACTATTGTGTGTTTAAAAATTATAATATTGTTATTATATGCATTAGATATAATGCAACACACACAAACATGTATATATTTAATGTTTTGTTACCACACTTTTTTAGTAAATGCATTAATTCACATATTTCTGTGAATCAATATTTTAAATATTTTTCTAATGTTCAGTATATTGTGTTGTGTATTGCTTGTATAATAATTATACATGAATTGTAGATTTTATTGTTATTATAATCATTATTGTTATTTATTATGCAATACTGTATATATGTATTATATAATATAATAATATTATGTGTTACGTATATAATATAAATAATATTATGTGAGAGTATATATATATATATATATATATATATATATATATATATATATATATATATATACAATGGAGCAGAGTGCAATAGTTTTGATGACTTTACTTTTACTCTAAAATGTGGAAAAATAGTGTCTAGTAGCTTGCATAGTGTTTGCAACACGATATGTATAATATTTATGTGTTTAAGTTGCTTAACAGTTATGATTAGGAACTACTTTAACATTTCACCTTAATGTAATTACAAGTTAGTTTTAAAATGTCACAGTAGTGTGCAACAAGTCAAATGGCGTAGTTTGAGTTTTCTGTCTGTCATGTGTTTGAAGTGTAATGAACCATTGTGTGTATGCCGTCTACAGCTGATTCCCCGTGTGCCAACTCATCAGAGTACACAACACCTGCAGCAGGTTTGAACAAACACCCTCCAGATGAGCAGCACAAGATGCCAGCAGCTGAACAACTAGGTAAAGACGTGTGTTTTACCTCACAGACCACACTGAACCAATCCGTGATGTCTGACAATGGCTCTGTTGATTCATTGGCTTCATGCATTAAATTCATCACATCAAAAAACAATAAAAACACTGTACTACTAGATCGTTTTAAAATCAAATATTTTAATATTTAATAAAAAAAATATTCAAATGTTTTGAATAACCCTATATAATAATTAATAATATGCACTATAAATGTACATTTAAAATGTTTTTTTTTAAATATTTATTTAAAGAAAAAAAGTAATTTAAAAATAGACACACAAATATGTATATATTAAAATGAAATAATATATAGTTATAAATTTTTTAATTCTTACTTTTTAAAGTTAATTTAATTTGAACTACACCAGTGCTTTCTCAGCAGGGACACCAGTGTCCTTTAAACTTGAGGGCAGTTTTATCTCTGACCTGTTATGATCACCAGATGCAGGGTCTGAGAAACACATCATCCACATGAGGCTGAGCGGTCAGACTATTCTGGGCTGCTTCTTTATGAACTGAATAAAGCAGCAGTGTGCTGTTTTTAAACCGACCTATTTTTATTAATTTTTTTATTATGAACTAGATCTGTTTAATTAGGCCATTCATTTAATACTCTGTAAGATCCGATGCCTTTAAGTCTGTGGTTTTATTTCACGGAGCAGACATGGAGCTGATGACCCCTCTGATGGAGGAAGCAGGAGGTGAAGAGGAGGAGGAGGATATAGACGTAGATGAAGATCCAGAACATCTGCCGCAAGGCATCACGTGAGTCTCACATCAGGGTTTCTTTTGTAGATTTTGGTTAAAACAGCTGTTTGTTTGCAAACAGTCATTTTTTTATCTGTAACAGATGTGTTTGTGTATAAACAGCAAATTACATAATACACCTTGTTGTAACCTCTCTCATGTCTGACATCTCCCTGCTTTAAATAACAACATAAAGGCAGACAAAACGTCTGTTTTCTCTGTTCCTCAGGTTTACTCAAACCCTGCTGCATCTCTTAAAGGGGAATATCGGCACAGGATTGCTTGGGCTTCCTCTAGCAGTGAAGAACGCTGGGATTGTGGTATGTAGCATCGCAGCTCCTTCATGAGCGATAAACCCAGTATAAATCGATTTCAGCCGCACACAGAACCTTACTTTCCTTCTTTTCAAAGTTTTAAAACTGACCCGGAATCCGAACACTCTTGTAGTTTTTGTGTCCGGGTTTTCAGGGTCAGACTACACCATGTACACCACCGACTGTAAAAACCTGAAATGCTTGAGAGGAGTTTTAAATGAATGTGTTGGTCCCAGCTTTATTGCTCCTGTGATTAGATGCATTTGTTTTCACCATCATGTCCTGATCGCCCGATACTGAGTGTTTAATGGGTGGAATGTGAGTTTAAAACAGGTCAGACTGGTTTACAGACTGAACCCGTGTAGGCTGTATTGTGTGCGGACAGCTTAACTGTTGTTTGCTTGTAAGCGTGTCAGTCCACTAACTTTATTGCTGCCATAAAGGACTTGTGCAGTATGTAAGCAAAGTTCACACTGAGAGAGAACGATAAGGCTTTATTGCTCTAGTAGACACTTACAGTTTTAAAAGTGTCTAAAACACATGATTCTCCTTTTTTTCCTTCAGCTCGGTCCAGTTAGTCTGGTTCTGATGGGTGTTGTGTGTGTCCACTGCATGCACATCCTGGTCAGCTGCAGTCATCAGCTCAGTGAGCGGTAAGAACGCACCAATCACAGCCCACTGCTTCAGACGCCACAACCAATCACATTTCAGCTTCTGTTTTGTTTTTTCTATTTAGTTGAAAAAAAATGTGAGCGCGAGACAGTTCATTAATGGAGAAGTGGTTTGATTTTGAAAAGTGGGTGTTGAAAGCAGAACTAGTACTGTGCATAACTAAGCATGGTTTCTGTGGTGAACAGTGTTGGGCTAGTTACTCAGACTGTAATATATTATTCACTACTAGTTACTCCTTTCAAAAGAAATGTAATATTATTACTTTCTGGCAACAGTGATTAGTTACACTACTAGTTGTATTACTTTTCCTTCGCCCCACAGAATATGTGATTGTTTATCTTCCACATAAAATTCTTCTAGAATGTTACTAACAACATATTTCTGTCTCATCATTTGACCAAAATCCACATTGGATCACAATCAGATGTTATTACAAACACTCGATGGTGCTTTATAGCGACATTCAAGTAGTTGTGTTGTACTATTACTGTCATTAATTGTCATGTGGAGCTTGAAGCTTTCATTAAGTATTTTATCAAATCACAAGTTTGTAAGAAAGGGTTAGGTTATAGGTATGGTTAGGTAGTTACTCAACAGTGTTCAGATCATCTTTTGTCCTGACAGAATCAATATAATGCAATATTTCTATCTGCTGAATGTAAGCTTTTCCATATTACAGGCTTCCCTGCTGCACTGGGGACATCACATCATATGCAAGTCAGGAAAATTATGTAAATAAATCTAGGAATTATTTGATTGTTGGATTTTAAATCATCGGGGTTGAGGCATCAAAAATAACTAAGCTGTTTTATGGATGCTAACTGTAATATTATTACTGAAAATGTATTAGTAATTAGTTGCACTACTAGTTAGTGCAAAAAGTAATATTATTACAGTAACTAGTTACTGCCCAACACTGGTGGAGAATCACCATTCTATTATGATCAGTGATTATTTTCTTAATAAAATACAAATTTGACATTGGAACTGGGGTGCGATGGCTGATGCGCATTGAGCGTTATGTCACATCGAGCCATGATGCAAACATGAGCGAACTAGGTTTGAGTTATCTTAGTCAGGGTTATAGTTAACTAAAATATTCAATTGAATTGAAACTAAAATGTATATGTTAATTATTGAATAATTAACAATAAACAATATATGTTAATATGGAATTAAAAAACGTAACAAAAAAAAGAGCAAGGGCAAAATTAATTGTATAAAAACCGCACATACTATATTTATCAGACGAGCTGAACGAGACGCAGATTCACCCTCTGCCAGCAGGTGGCGCCTAAAGCGTTTCCTTAGTTTCTGCTGTAAACAAAGCAGCGCTGCATTTATGAACTTTAAGATGTGATATATAGAGGCAAGATTAAAATAAAATAAAAATACCATTTAAACTTTTCTGAAGACCGCAGGTTTCCCTCAGACATACATTCATATAAACTCTTAGCCCTAGTTGAATCACGATTTGTTTTTCATCTCAACCGATCAACCGCAACTTTTCAACGGCTGGCGGTTAATTGTTACACCCCTAATATATACATCACGTGTTGACAGGGGAAAAGAGCTCGAAGGAGGCAGATAATATACAAACAGAGTCTTTAAAAAATCCACAAGGCAGAAATGGCAAAAATTATCTCTTTACATGACAGAGACAGGACAAAGTATAAATACTAAACCAAACGATGGACTAATAAGATAATTAATGAACACAGGTGGAAACTAAAGAACTAATCAATCAACAAAGGAAAACCAGGTCAGGCAGGGAGAACAGAACATACACATGACAATATATAAGGTGTTAGTTTTATTTAACTATGATAACCCTTGTTCTAGTCCAACTTATAATGCTGTATGATAAAAAACATTTTGTCAGCTGAACCCCATTGACCTAAAATATTGCCTTGAAGACCCCTTATAAATTAATATTTTTAGTAATTTAACAATGTATTTGCATGATCACAGTTCTGTGATGTTGGTTAATGGTCACATGGCATGCAGGTTTTTATTGTTTTATACATCTTATATATACACACACATAGAATTATTATTATTAATTAATATTTCAATGATTTAAAATTTAGCTTTTCATCCACTTGTGGGCCACTCATATCTCAGTTCCATTCTTCTCTCTCCTGACTAATTTCCAGTCATTCTTCACATTACCTGGAGAATAGACAAAAATAACCCCCAAAATAGTAATTTCACACAAAGCAGGTTCCCATCTCAGCTTTTAGATTAAAGCATCACACACTGCAGGTGACTTTCAGATTGTTGTGGCTTCCGGTGGAGTTTTTCCCACTCTTTTCTTGGAAGATTTTCTGGAATTCTAACCAAACATTTGATCCTGTGGTGACAAAAAAAAAATTAAGCTCACTTCCCATGCAACACAGCAAACACACATGCAGTGATAGCTGAATAAAGAGGCTCCCATGTCACATTTGAAGGGCCGGATCTGATGGCTAACCTGGAAAACTCATTATCTCATTAACTGTCTAAATAAACATCAGCGTCTCAGATTGTTTGTGAAATTCTAATCATAATGTTTTTGCAGTCAGCTCAAGCATTTGAATCATTGCATATTGTGTATTCTGAACACAGCAGTTTTCTAGCGAGTGGACTTTCCTGCAGTCTGGATTTTTGTGCATTCACACTTAAAAAACAGCGCTTCGTGCATGCACTCCCTCTTCAAACGCGATCAAAGGCCTCTCCCTCGGGTCTGACTCCTGAAGCGCAGGCTGCTGCATCAGTCAGATGTGGGACGGGGTTCTGCAGCGTGTGTCAGCGTTAGCGTGAAGAGATGTCAACCTCATCAGTGCGCATCAGTGCGCTGTCACATTTCTCAAGTTATCACAGTGAGGATATGATTTCAGATTATCAGTTAATCAGGTGAGATTTGGCTGTTTTGATTATTGCATCAGGGTTTATTATAGTTAGTGAGAACCTTAGACATGCACCCCTGCTTTGTGTGAAATTAGTATTTTTGGGAGTTGTTTTTGTCGTATATCCTAGTACAGTCACCAAAGAGCGGTCTTGTCAGATTTCGCTTTAGGGGTCAGTTTTGTCTCCAACCACATGAAGAGAAAGTGTCATGTGTGTTGAACTTTTTTTGTCCTTCCTCTTTTATTAAAGTGTTTTGACTGCATTTTTCTCTCTGGAATTACACAAAACACTGTTTTTTTCCTGCAATGCTTTGTTCTTGAAGAATATTTGCCTTTGTTTTCCTCTTTCTGTCTTCTTCCAGGTTGAAACGTTCCCCCCTCGGTTACAGCGACACGGTTGCAGTTGCCATGGAGATGAGTTCCTCCCAGTGCCTGAGGAAAGGTGCTCATTTTGGGAGGTGAGCTATCCCATCATGCAGTTCACTGGCATGACAGCCCCCCCCAACACCCCCCACACGTGTGCATATGTGACAGAGAGAAAGAGGGATGGCACGAGGGCAAATGTCTGTGCTTGACTGAATGTATTCAGGACGCCCTGCAGGGGTGTGTTTTCACATCTGATGTCCCACACACACACAGACCTCGCCCCTGAATCTTAAAAAGATCTGTCTTACCGGGAAATACTGTCTCATTTTTATCTGTGTCGGAAGATAATATCATGCACTTTAAAAAATAAAACCCTGATGATGCTACTTCTACAACAAAAGAAATATTAATAATAGTAATTATATTATTTAAAAAATTTAATTTTAGACAGCAGACAATTCTGTCATCATTTACTGTTTAATAATATACTACATACTGAAAAAAATATTATATATTATACAAATATTATTATACTGTACTTATAATACTAATTTAAAATAAAAATAATTTAAATAAATATTGTATTGTATTGTAATAATATGTAATATAGCATATACATTTGTTTGTGGAAATGCCTGAACTCACCTGGCTATATTTTTTTTGACACTTTTATGGTGCTTTTTTAAAAAGTCTTTATTAATAAAAAAAGAGCATGATCTTTAAATGAAAAGTCATAGAAAGTCAATTGGGTTCAAAAGAAAGTCATATAGGTTTCAAAAACCATTGAGGTTGAGTGAAATATGACAATTTCTATTCAGTTTTTTTTAATGAATTATATACAATTATAATTTTATTCATCTTTTTAATTGGCTTTTATTTTTATATTTTCATTAAATGTATTAAATTATTTGTATATTTTCTTAAATTTCATTCAAATGTTTTATTGAATTTTACTGTTGTGGACTTTTGTCTGTCATTTTTGTTTTAGATTGTTTTTTATTTTTTTATTCTTTTTAAGTTTTGTATTCATGTCAGCTTATTACCATCAGTTGCAAAGACAAACCTTCTCATTTAAATCTAATATTTACAATATTACCTTATTTCAGCTTTATTTCAATAAATAAAAATGTTTTTTAATAGTTTTAGTTAATAACAATATTTCGATTCCCTTTAAAAACGTCTCACATGGCTTGAATACTTGATTCTGATTCAGTTGCTTCAGTCAAATATTTTTGTATTGTTACTCATTTCTTACTTCCTGTTTCTTCTGTGTTTTCTCAGTCACTTTATTTCTCCTCACCTTCTTTGTGGTAATTGTTCTATTCTTTCTTTTATTTACTATTTTTCTCTTATCTTCTGGAGTTATTTGTTCTCATTTTTCACCTGGGATATAGCTATTCTTAACAGGTGTCCCTGTCCTATTCACTACACTAGGCATGCCTTTTCCCCAGTTTTTTGGGGCTCTGATTAGTCCACTTCCCAGAACTAGGGACACTTTAGTTAGTCTGCCTACTCTGGAGCCTAGTATTATATCTTTTCTGCTCCCCAGTTCTAGGTTTAAATGCTATAATGCTCTGAGTGGTTGTTCTCTTTTCTTTTTTAAAAGGCTAAGTACTAAGATTACACTCTGCTAATATGTTTTCAATATCCTTTTTGCTGGCATTGTTTAATATTGTGGCTAACGTGTGTCCTTCAGGTCTACTTCCACCTACTTCATGCAACAACCTAATCTTATCCTCATGAGGGCTCTAATCTTCTATTGACAGCCACATACTTAATATCAGTACACCACCTTTTTGAACTTCAACTAAGTCTTTTTTCCACTGCTTAACTTATCCTCTTTCCCAGTCAACTCTTGTGCCTTCTCCAAGGCTTCAGCAGAGACAGCGTGGCCTGTGCAAGTGTGCATTAACCTGCTAATCGAATCTTTGCCAAGTCTTGCAGCTTCAGCTGCTTTCATAACGCGGGTTGCATAAACACTGAGCTCCTCGCCCTGTTCTGCTGCCTTACAGCCTCAGTTAAGTTTAACTCTAATAATTCAGAGTCTAAATCAACCTGTTCTTCTCCTGACTCTTTTGAGGCATTAAATGTGAGGTATCTAGGAGTTGGAGTCTTTCTCCTTGCTATATTCAGGTTCTGGCTCTTCTAATGCCATTTGCAGTTCTTTCTTTTCTTTTTAAGGCCCTTTATCATTCTGTCCATCTCCCTAACTGTCTTCCTCATATACGAATATCCTTCCTGAAATATAGCCTGCTTACCAGACTCTGTCCAAACCTCTGCCCCAGCAATACTTTTGACTGCCGGAGATCTACTTGCTGTCCTCATTTGACCATATGTTAAACTTCTTTTTTATAGAACTTTTTCTCTAATTGTCAGCCTCTTTCTCTTCTGCTTGGTTTCTTGTATTTTATCCCTTTAATATTAACTTCAGGCCAATCATTATTTATTTGATGCAGCACTCTTCTGCCTGTTCTCTTTTTTCACAACCTTACTTCTCTAATATCATCTTCTGATGACTCACTGCTGTCCAGCCTTCATACATTCAGATCATTATCCTTTGTAACTGTGTTTCTGTAATGGGCGACCGAGGTGGGTGTGGGTCAGCAACTGTGACTACACTATCTCTGTCATCGTCTACATGTGTTGAAGTAAGGAGGAACTCGTGTGCATTTTGGAAGTCTGTCATTGCCTCTTTATATATCCTAACATTTTCCATATTAGCAGTCTCACCCCGAGACTTCTTCATGTTTTCCCCACTCATAGTGTACGGTTTTATTTTGCCTTGGTTCTTTTTACGGACCGTGCTCATAGTTCCCTCTGCCTCTGAGCTTTTGCATTGAATGGTCACTTCCTGCTCACAGTGGCTTCCTATTTCTAGGGCTCATTGTATGACTGCTAGACCATCTTTGGACTCTTGAAAGTCTCCTTTCTGCAGTCCATCCGTGCTTGGCTGACCTGGCTCTGTTTCCTGGACTGAGGTTTCTGCCCTTAAGGCTCTTTTCTCCCTGTGGTCTCCTCTGGTACATGCCTGTATTGAGATACTGCTGGATTTTCTCTGGGCTTTTTTACATATCATAGTAAAGCATCCCCTACTTCAGGTTTTTCAACTCCATAGCCCCTCTAGGTCTCATGGGTAGCGACCGCATTTCCTTGGCCCTTCAGTTCTTTCTCTGGACTGGAATATACTAACACCCTCAGGATTAGTATCACCAAATCCTTTCTGGATAGGTCTATGTGGGTCTTAGTGGTAGCGCTTCAATGTGGTATCTAGACATTCAATTTAAAACTCAAGCCTCAATGTTACTTGGTGCATGCTTTTATCTTACACCTTTACCTCTGATTATTCAGGTAGGGTACGGTTAGGAAAATCTTGCCTAAACCATAAAGCACAGGTTGAAGTCCTTCAGGAGTGATGTAGAAGACTCCCTTGTGGTTGTTCTTGTTTGGGGCTCAGTTTATAGTTAAAAGGAAAGTAGTAACAATAAAATCTCTTATTTTGTTGGTTGCAATGCAAAGCAGTTCATGCAAAAATAAAACAAAAGTCAGCTAAGTTAAAAGTTCTATAATCAGACTCTAAGCAGCATACATAGCATCATACTCTTAAGTCTTTCACAACTGTTGCTTGCTCATCCTAACAAAGCAAATATTGCAAATGCAAGCATCTTTGTATTAAATGGCATTAACCTTAAAACAAGCAAATACCATAACACTGAAACAGGTAAAAAGCAATACAATTATCAGTATACAAAACAGTATAAAAGCTGCTGTTAATACAGCTGATTTTCTACACTATGCTTGTTTCAAGTCTCTCACATCACACAATCTCGGTCTTCTCATATAATCCTGTGATATGCTCTCATG
This sequence comes from Carassius carassius, assembly GCF_963082965.1. Classification (NCBI taxonomy): domain Eukaryota; kingdom Metazoa; phylum Chordata; class Actinopteri; order Cypriniformes; family Cyprinidae; genus Carassius; species Carassius carassius. The sequence goes on from NC_081795.1 coordinate 2,955,116, forward strand.
TCAATATCTTTTACAGGCACTTGGTGAATTTCTTCCTGGTTTTGACCCAGCTGGGCTTCTGTAGTGTTTATTTTGTGTTCCTGGCTGAGAACATTAAACAGGTATGTGTGACTAGAGCTCCAGAAATATACATTTTCTCCATAGATAAACTGATTTTTATTATGTGACGGCACCAGAGCTAATGAAAACTAATGGAAATAGACTTTTCCAGAATAAAACCCAGCAGCTGCCAGTCAGGTTTGTTTTTCTGAATGTGAAAGGCAATTGATGCACAGCTTGTGTGTTTGTTAGGTGATGGAGGGAGCTCATCTGAACAGCTCAGTGGAGACTGTGCTGATACACTCCAACAGCTCACAGGGGGAGACTCCTGTCTCTGCAGCTGCGGGGCTGGACCTGCGGCTCTACATGGTCTTCCTCCTCCCCTTCATCATCGTTCTGACCTTCATCAGAGACCTGAGGAACATGGCCGCACTCTCAGCCATCGCCAACCTCTGTATGGCTGTCAGCATCATCCTCATCTTCACATATATACTCAACGTGAGTATGTGTGCCATCTGCACAGATTGAGGAAAAAAAAAAAAAAAAAAACTAAAAAAAAAAAAAACTAAATTAAAATTGTGATTTAAAATGCATTCTTTTAAAGCTCCAGGTTTGCTGTGATTTAAATAGCAATAAGACTATAAAATAATAATTATTATTATTATTACTACCACTACTATTACTATTACTATTACGAAGTTGTTTTTACTAAGTTGTTAACAAAACTATTAAAATTGTAATATTTGTATTGTAATATTTTACTGTAAAATCAAGTAATTAATAAAACAATTATATAATAATTATTTATTTAGTAAGCAAAACTATTAAAATAAGAAATATTACTAATGTAATATTTAACTGTAAAATGATAAATGTAATTGGGATATATTACTGTAAAATCAATCAAGTATTTAAGAAATGTAATAATGATTATTATTATTATTATTAAACAAAACTATTAAAATAAGAAAATCCTATTGAAATATTTGAAATTTTTGTAAAATGATCAAGTATTTAACAAAACATTATGTAATATTAATAATAATAATTATTTGTAAATAAATCTAAGAAATATTTCTAATGGAATATCACTACAAAAAAAAACAAGTATTTAAGAAAAAAAACAATCATTATTTTACTTTTCAGTACAACTGTAAAACACATTACTAATATGACAGTTAATTATGGCTGTATTATTTCTTCATTTTCAAATGTTAAACCATCAAGCTTTTATTTCGGCATAAAACTCATGGATCCCTGCATTGAGCTTCAGTTATTGTAATGAGAAGCGATTTTATCAGAGCTTCTCATTACAAATTAAGATGGTGGATGCATGTTACGTTCACAAATGCAACTCAAACTGATGCAGAAAGGAGTTTGTATTGAGAAGCATTTACTGTGAACAGAGTCGCTCTGAAATGCTGGAAACAAGAACACAGTGCCATGATTCACTCGTGTATTACATATTTATTTAAATGTATCACAGCCTTTGTGATTTGATAATTGCACTAAGCCATATCACAGTTTTTTAAATAGGTTTTATTCTGATTAATCGTGCAGACCTTGTATATCTAGTCTCATATGTTCACTTTTGTAGACAGGAAACCTCATTGTTCATCCTAGGAACTCCACTGATACAAGCCTATGCATCAAAACGCGCACAAATTGTATGAAGCGTGCGTGCGTGCGTGCGTGCGTGCGTGCGTCTTCATCTGCTGTGTCCCAAAGAAAGACTGCAATTCTAATCCTGATGTGAAACTATATCATGTCTTTTACCCTCTCTGACTGTCTGTAGGATGTGAGCGATCCCAGACGTCTGCCGTACATCTCCACGTGGAGGAAGTTTTCCTTCTTCTTTGGAACAGCCATATTTGCCTTTGAGGGAATTGGAGTGGTGAGATGACGATTGAGGTTTAATTTTTTTTATTTCGATTTTTCAACTATACATGGTGTTTGATTAATCTGTTATTTATACATTTTTTTAAAGCATTTTTCCTTTTGGTATTGGAAGAAATTAGGTATTTTTTATATTGTAATAATAATAATTAAACTTTTTATACTGTATTTACTGACTCTTTAATTGTGTGCCTCTTGCTTTTTTCTATGGTCTTATAAATTATTAAAATAAAATAAATTATTTATTTATTTTAAATGCTGAGCTAGTTGCAATGCAATGCAATTTTGTTTTCTGCAAAGAGTACATTTACATTAATGGATGATTTTATCCAAAGCAACTTACATTATTTTTCAATGCAATATTACAAATTAGTTTTTTTCTTCTTCTTTAAAAAATAAAATAAAAATTATATGCATTTTATATAACTATATTGCTATAAATTGTGTTGTATTACCCTGCCATTAAATTACAAATCAAGTGAACAATGCTTCGAGGAGTGATAATAAATTTGACATCTCTCATAATCATTTTTATTTTTTCTCCCTCTGCTGGAAATACAATGGAAAGACAAGTCATGAAAAGACAATGGATTTTTTTTTTTTCAATCACCACTGTAACTGGTGAATTTTTTTTTTTTGTAAAGGTCTTGAAAAGGTGTCAGAATATAATAAACTGGAAGTGCTGATACTTGCAGATTTCCTGATTCATGCATTCCCTTGGGATTGAACCCATGACCTTACCGTTGCTAGCTCCATGCTTTGTTATGAATTTGATCAAAGGAAGGTGTCTTAGAAGGCAGCATCATCTTTCACACTACTTTTGGACTAGGCTTTGTGCATGAGATGCCTGGAGCAGAGCTTCACCACACACGATCAGTCTCCCGTATTTTTCTCTCTCTCGCTTTGTTTGTGTAGGTTCTTCCACTGGAGAATCAAATGAGGGAACCGAAGCGATTCCCTCAAGCCCTCAACATTGGCATGGGCTTCATCATCATCCTCTACGTGACCCTGGCGACGCTGGGATACCTCCGCTTCAGAGATGACATCAAAGGAAGCATCACACTTAACCTTCCACATGACTCCTGGTAAATATGATGCAAAGACACTTCAAAAGTCCATCAGACATCAGAGAGGCGTTGTGGATTTCTCTCTACGTTCAAAAGAACAGCTTTTATTTGAAATAGAAATCTTTTGTGACATAATTCAATTATTGCATGCCTGCTGAATGATGTTTTTTACATACCGACCACAAACTTTTAAACAGTATTATGTGTATATATATTAGTATAAATACAAATAAATCAAATATAATAGTAATATTATAGTATAAATAAAAAAATTAATTCAGTAGAGTTCAGTCTGGCCTGCATCATGTTCCCAACCCAGTCTCTCCTTTTGTTTTTCTCGACTACCTCCAAGTAAAAAGCATCAAAAGCTGAAAAATAAGTCTCATCCATCACATCTGAGTGTTAAGTCAGTTCAATTTAGTTATCGCAGCTCTCTGCTATAGTGGAGTTAAATTCAGAGAGCTAATATAAAACTCCTCGCTGGAGTCTCTGTCAGAAACATCTCGACTGATTGATCGCTGCTCCGAGCGCCTTAAGATCAAATTACAAAGAAATCAAAACCAGCTGCTTTCAAGTGTAGCTCTTACTAAATCCTGCCATTTTTAACTTACTTTCCTCGAGACTTTTATTAGCAGTTAACGTATTTCTAGATCCCATTAGCATCCGTTCAGCTGAGGACAATCTGCCACCAGATCTGATATCTGATTCAGCTTCTGGTTTGTTGACATATCCAGCAGTGACAGACGTGTTCTGCAGTGTGACGCTGTTAAACAACTCGAACATTTCTATTGCTTCATTTAAAGTCAGTTTTTTAAATACCTTTATTCTGTAGGATGCATTAAATTGATCAAAAGTGACAGTAAAGACATTTATGATGTTACAAAATGTTACAAAATATTTCCAATAAATGTTCTTTTGAACTTTCTGTTCATCACAGAAGCTTGTAGAAAAAAAAATGCATCACGTTTTCACTAAAATGTAAAGCAGCACAACTGTTTTCAACACAGAAACTCAGAATATTAGAATGATTTCTTAAGATCATGTGACACTGAAGACTGGAGGAATGATGCTGAAAATTCAGCAGCGCATCACAGGGATCAATTACAGTTTACAATATATTCAAATGGTTCAAAAACCATGATTTTAATTTGTTATAATATTTCAAAATATTGCTGTTTTTACTATATTTTAATACAATAAATGCAGCCTTAGTGAGCATGAAAGACTTCTTTTAAAACATTAAAACTTTTAAAGATTAGTGTAATTCTTTTATAGTTTGCTACCATTACGTTGTTAAATTGGTGGAAGTATTCAGATATTAAATAAATGTTTTTGAAAAATCATCATTAAAACAATTCAGTCAGTTCTAGTATTTTTTAAAAGAATCTAAACTGGTTCTAATTTTTTTTAAAGAGATAGTTCACCCAAAAATGAAACTTCTGTCATTAATTACTCACCCTCAAGTCGTTCCATGCCTGTAATACCTTTCATCCTCGGACACAAATTAAGATATTTTTGATGCATTCTGAGAGCTCTCTGACCCTCCCATAGACAGCAAGGGTACTACCACGATCAAGGTCCAGAAGCATAGTAAGATCATCAGTACAATAGTCCATGTGACATCAGTAGTTCAACTGTGATTATAAAAAGCTACAAGAATACTTTTTGTGTGCAAAGAAAACAAAAATAACAACAGTACGCTTGCAGTCTATGGGAGGGTCAGAGAGCTCTCAGAATGCAACAAAAAAAATCTTAATTTGTGTTTCAAAGATAAACAAATGTCTTATGGGTTTGGAACGACTTGGGGTGAGTAATTAATGACAGATTTTTCATTTTTGGGTGAACTGTCCTTTAATTGCATGCTCTGTGGTTTCTGTCTGGATCTGTTCTCCGTTTCTCTGCAGTATTCATGTGTGTGTGTGTGTGTGTGTTGCAGGTCTAATCAGCTGGTGAAGGTCTTGTACTCGTTCGGTGTGTTTGTGAGTTATGCGGTGCAGTTTTTCGTGCCGGCAGAGATTCTGGTTCCGCCCGTGTGTGAACGCATCCGGAAGAGCTGGAGACGAGCGGCTGATCTCAGCTTACGAGCGCTGCTCGTCTGCCTCACCTGTGAGTGAACACACACACACGCACGCACAGACACGCTCTCATCCAAAACACTGTGAGCTGCCTCTATAATCAGCATCATAGCCATGTATTTTATGATAAAAGCAATCCCAGAATGCATTGTGTCGAGCTCAGTGAAAACAAAAAATCCAAGATTGTGAATCAGAAGAAGAGAACAGCTGTAAGACAAGTATACTTGTATATCATTCAATACATATCATTTAAAACAGTGTTGCACTGTTCATCTTGAATTATGCTCCCGCTCCATCATCCTCTTTATTTCCATTCTGTTTTCTCTGCACATCTTCCACCCACCTATCCGTTCGTTCTCTTCCTTGCTTCCCTCATTTTTTTCCCTATTCCTGTCTTCTCCTCATCCTAGTCCTCCCTCTAGTATCCATTGGTGATGAGAGGAGAGATAGTGGAGGTTTGTTTCCCTCCCAAAATGATGGATGGATGCTGTGAACCATTGTAAAGCTGAAGGCTTTTGGATTAGTTTGATATATGTTTTTTATCTTTGGAAAAATTGAGTCTGCCACTGAACCGTGAACCATCTGGAGACCTAAAATATGAAAATAAATATTTGTTTAACACCGTCAGTCATGCAGGTACGAGAGAACGAGCGTTTGCTATGAAAAAAGAGAGGAAGAGAGAATGTTGCAGGAATTGAGTGAATGAAAAATTGAGTGATGGTGTGTGCTTTTGTATTGGAAGCAGAGAAAAATGGAGCGAGAATGTGTGAAATGCAAGCTGTTAAAACAGGATCTCTGCCTATCAGTGTGCTTTTCATATTATTTATGTACTATTATAATATTTTTTATAATACTTTATATTTATATTTTATATTATTGTCATCTATCCATCATTCATTCAATGTTCACTTATTCATTCCATCCATCCATCCATTGTTCATTCATCCATTCCTTGTTTATTCCATCCATCCATTGTTCATTCTTTCCATCTATTCATCCAACGTCCATTCCTTCATCCATCCATCATTCATTCTATCCATCCATACATTTTTCAGTCTGTCTGTCTTTTCATCATTCATTCATTTATTCATTAATTGTTAATTCATCTATCCATCCATCCATCCATCCAATATTTATTGTCATCTATCCTTCATTCATTCATTGTTCACTTATTCATTCCATCCATCCATCCATTGTTCATTCCATCCATCCATCCATCCATCCATTGTTCATTCTTTCCATCTATTCATCCAACGTCCATTCCTTCACCCTTCCATCATTCATTCTATCCATCCATCATTCATTCTATCCATCCATCCATTTTTTCAGTCTGTCTGTCTATTCATCATTCATTCATTGTTAATTCATCTATCCATCCATCCATTGTTCATTCATCCAATCCTCGTTCATTCCATCCATTCATCCATTATTCATTCATCCATTCCTTGTTCATTCCATCCATCCATCCATCCATCCATCCATCCATCCATCCATCCATTGTTCATTCATCCATTCCTTGTCTATCTGCTCTGTCTATCGGTCTAGCAATCCTACAGACATCTGTCTAGAATCTTTTTTTTTATCGTTCTAGCTAACAATCCATTGTTCTACCTACTGTTGTAGACACCATATCAGCTATTAATCTATTATTATAGTTATTGTTCTAGCTGTTATTAATAGCAACTATCATTCTACCTCTTGTTCCAGGTATAGATTTTGATATTCATCATTCCAGCTATTTTTTAGCAACCAGTCTTTCTTGCCATCTACCATTCCAGCGACTGATATTGTAGATTTCTCTCATTCTATGTAGATACAATCTTTCCTCCCTCCCCAGTGTCCTTGCTCACTATTCATTTGTCGGTCTTTTGTTCTATCCATCTCTCTGGTCTCCTTGGACATATCACTTTCTCCGCTTATGTGATTTTTTTTATTGCATCCATGACTTTTTTTCTCTCTTTTGTCCCGACTCATCGGTTACTCGATGCTCCGTCTCTCTCTACAAAGTTTCAACTTGCTACACGCCGACATGAAACATGGACATCGTTATTTATAGCGAAGAGCTTGGTGGGATTAGAATAATTCTCACATTAATTCATTGCAAAACTGCATTTAACGTTTTCGGAACGTTACGGAACGTTTACGGAACGGAACGTTACGGAACGTTTTTGATTAAAGTTTATGAAAAACATTCACAATAAAATGCGCCGTTGAGCTGTGTACAATAAGACCAGGGACATTTATTAGGATGGAAAATAGCAGGGTTCCCAAATTCTGAAAACACTGTAATTATTTAAATTAGAAATTGAGGCAAAAGTCAAATGTATGGAAAAGTCATGAGAATAAATGCAATTTTGAAATCCGTCATGCTCTGTGAGCAAATGGCTCTTTTTCAAGGCAGTCTACAAGTCTATCCAGCAGTCACAAACACCTGGAAAAATAACGAAAAAGTAATTACTCCAATAATCATATATAATAAAAAAAAAATTCTATATATTACTTTAATATTAAATAATTTTAAAATTAAATAAATTTAAAATATTAAAATATATATCATTGTTAGAAATTATATATATGAGCTCTAAAAATATAATTAATAATAAAAAAAATATTTCATATTTCAATAAAGATACAAATTTATAAAAGAAATCGAATTAATTTAAACAACTAAAATAAAAAATGTAAAATAAATTGTATTGATCTTTAAATATCAAATTATTTAGAATTTATCTTTAATATCACATGGAACTGCATCGTGTAGGTCTGGTGGATGTGGTTTTATGCTGCATGTAGCTCTGAGGAAGATCTAGATGATGCCTGTGGAAATGCTGTTGAACAGGGTAATGAGGTCCGTGGCCTCTGCTGGTAGATAAACAGATGAAGTTCTCCTTCTGTCTCTCGTTCATGCTGTCTTTTATCTCTCTCTGTGTTCTTTCTACCTGATGTGCTTCCTCCCTCTTTCCCTGGCTCGAGGCCGTCAGCCCTCGGAGCGCTGTGGTAGATTAGTGGGCACGTTGTGTGTATGGATATACCTGTGTGTGTTGGTGCAGTTTGTTTTTTTATGGTGTGTGTGAGAGCTGGGGCAGAGTTGAGGGACTCATTCAGTGTCTGCTCATTTATCTCAGTCTCCCTGAGGCTCTGTGAATTATTACCTGCCTGCCCTGTGGAGACAGGCCCATCATGGAGCTCTTCGCTGAGGCCTGTCACAGAGCTCCGTGATAGGGCTTATCACGCACCTGCATGGAAGACATTCTCTAAGAAGCCTCTGGCTTTGAAGTGTTTGTGTAGGAAGTTAAGTGGTTAAGGCTCACTGGTAACCCAAAGGTTGCTGGTTCAATCCCCTCAAGGATCAAGCTATGAAATCTCAGGTTGCTGCACTTGGATCATTGTTCTTTTTAGTATCATTACATATTAACATAGTTTTTATAAGTGTTTTGTGGTTCAGTTTTTTTTTCATTTTTTAAATGTCTGTTCAGTTGTTGTTATTATTATTGTTGTATTGTTTAAATACATTAACATAAACTAAAATTATTTCAGTTAGAAAAATAAAATTAATGATATCAGAATCATTTTATAATTAAATTACCGAAATAAAAGTTTAATAAAAAATTACATTTGTTTTTTTATATTTCATTTCAGTTTAAGTTAACAGTAAGGCTGACTATAAATAAACATATTTGGATATTATAATTGATTCTAATGATGATATAGAATTTGTGGATACAAAGTGTAAAATTGCTAATATAATATATATAATATTAGGGTTAATATATAAAAATACAAAATATATTTAATTTTGAAATATGAAATTATATTTATCTTTAAACTCGATAACGCTGACTTGGATTGTCTCTAAAACAAGTATATTAAATAGCAATAGATGTTTGCTTCATCAGTACCCATAAAACATTTCATTCCTTAATTAGTATTCATATTTGGTTGTTTGCAAGCTTGTTTGTTTGTTTTCAGATTTCCTTTTTGAACGCTGGGTCCATTTGTTGGTGTCGGTTTATCTCTCATATCATGTGCTAAACTGTCAAACGTTTTTCCTGAGGGTGGCAGTAGCACACAGAGAGGAGAAACTGAAGCGCTCATGCGTGGTTGTGAGATAGTGTTCAGAATGCCAGAGCGAGAATCCAGTGTGTGTTACATGTTACTGGTTTCTTTTGCAACAGAGAGAAGGAGAGAGAGACAGAGAGATGTAGCTTAGAGAGCAGGTGTGACACTTCCCACTCGAGTCTCATGAATTAAACATATGTGGAAATCCTGAGTGTGTGTATGTGTGTGTGTGTGTGCTTTTTGTTAAAGGCTGCGAGGAGCATTTACAGTCATTCCACTAAAAGCTGTATATGTGCACAGATATAAATTGTTGTGCCTTTTTTATTCAGGGAAAAGAGAAGGGGTTTTGTCTTTTCAACATCAGCAGAAAAGATGAATATTGATTTTTTTATTTAGTCCTTCTGCCACGATCCTCTGCACACATCCGTCCACGCACCAGTCAGGATGGCAGAGAGTTAAACACACACACACACACACACACACACACACACACACACACACACACACACACACACACGTTTGTTTTGTGAAAAGTGGGTACATCCCATAGGCGTAATGGTTTTTATACTGTACAAACTGTATATTCTATGGCCCTACACCAACCCTACACCTAACCCTCACAGGAAACTTTGTGCATTTTTACTTTCTCAAAAAAACTCATTCTGTATGATTTATAAGCGTTTTGAAAGATGGGGACATGGGTTATGTCCTCATAAGTCACCCTCTCCTTGTAATACCTGTGTCATACCCATGTCATTATACAGAGTTGTGTCCTGATATGACACAAAAACAAGAGCACACACACACACACACACACACACACACACACACACACACACACACTGCAGTTTGGCTTTGTAGCTTTTTACACAAACTGCTCATAAATAACACTGGTCTCCATCTGTGTCTGTTTTTCTTTATTATAATTAGTGGTGACCATAAGTATGATGTTTTGATATGTAACATGCTTTGTAGTGAAAACGAGCAAAACAGACCTAAAAGTTTGGCCCTAGCAACCACTCAACACATTAGCATATATATATATATATATATATATATATATATATATATATATATATATATATATATATATATATATATATACATAATTTTTTTTCTTCTAGTTTTCAACTAAGTAATTCTGTTGTGCTTTCATATTTTTTATTTATTTATTTATATATATTTTTATTTAGCTTTAATTTATTTATATTCATTCTTCGCTTTAGTAATTTTAGAACTTCAGCTCATTTCAGTAAGTTTTCAGGGCAACCAGGCTAATTTATTTCAGTTTTTATTTCAATTATCAACAAAAAAAGGTTTTTACTATTTTAGTTGTTAACAGTAATAAAACTGCAGAACACACTTACAGAAACATGGCAATTCCAGCAGATTCTCCCTAGCAACACCACTGAGTTTCACATGATCAAACACTACTCATGTTTTCTTAATTCTCATTATTCTTCGTCTCTCTCTCTCACGCTCTCTCTTCTCTCTCTCTCTCTTCTCTCTCTCTCTCAGGTATGACAGCAGTCTTGATACCGCGGTTAGATCTGGTGATCTCATTGGTCGGTGCTGTGAGCAGCTCGGCGCTGGCGCTCGTCTTTCCTCCGCTGGTGGAGCTGGTGGCGTATCCCAGCCAGCCTCCTCCTCCTCTCCTGCTCCTCAAAGACCTCTCCATCGCCGTCCTCGGCTTCATCGGCTTCCTGACCGGGACCTACGTGACGCTGGAGGAGATCATTTATCCCGACGACCAAGGACCGTCTCCGTGACACACACACTACCTCACCAGCCCTGAAGACCACGCCCACAAACAAAGGACCAATCAAGGCACAGTTCCATGTTTTTAAGGGCACGGTGTCATTTTAAATACTGTACCTCTTCTTCCTGTGAGTGTCTGTGGCTCTGGGGTGGAGAGCTTGTCTTACAGGGTTTGAGGTTTCAGTCATTTTTCATTCCACAGGCAGATGCCCGAGGTGTGCGTCTCTAGCGCGGATGCATGTGCGAGTGAGTGAGTGAGTGAGTGATGGTGTGCATGGGAAATATTTCCTCCACACAGGCTTATGGACTTTCCGTGACTCCACCCTGTTGTAGATGGAATGAGTTTTACTCCATCAGGTCAGAGGACCATATAGCATGACGGGCCGTCAGCTTTTAACACTAATAGAGAGCGCCGGAAGAAATATTCCACTCTGTAAAGAATGCACATTCCTGCTGACTAGAGATATTATTAATAAACCAACTGTTTCTCCTGAGGCTTGCGATATTTAATTTATTTGTTTAGTTCTTTTTTTGACTGCTGCAGTATTCAGGGGGATTAATGAGTATTTATTAAATGACAAACATTGGAACGTTAAATGTATTTCAGGCTTTTAAGCTGTTAAATAAAAATCCACTCTTGATTTTAGAAAACGAGCAGAATGATTCAGGATCCAAAACAAGTGGTTTCCACCGTATCTGTAATTTGTTGTCATTTAAAATGGGTTTTGACATCCCTCGGTTTGTAAAGACAAAGAAAATTCAAGTTTGAACCGATGCATGTACAAAAGGAGGCATTCAAGAAGCTTTATAGTTATAACTCTTATGACAGTGTGTTTCTGAATGATCCTTTTAAATATTTTTTTTTTTTACTGTTAATTTATAGAAATACATTTTATTTCTATTTCATCTTCAGTTTAGTTAATGTTTTTATATACCGTATCTATTATTTTAGTGTTCTCAGAGTTTAACTTTTATTTTTAGAATGTTCGCGGCTGGTGTTATTTAAAAATGTTTAATAGAATTCAATTTCCCAGCACTCACAGTGTTATTGCTGACTTGTGGCATTTTCATGTTAATTCAAAAGTTGTGAAGTTTCCAAATTGTATAATATTCCATGTATACAAAACTAAAATTAATTTGTGACCTTTTTGTTTTTGTTTTGAATTGTATTTTAAACAAGCAATGTTAGTAAGTACAGTTAATATAGTTAACTAAAAGTAAAACAAAAAATGTGTTCGGTTAATGGAATAAAATATATTTAAAAAAATATTTAATAATTAGATTAACTTCTTCTTTACAAACACATGATTTGAGCTGATGTTTCCAAGTGAAACAGGATAATGATTGAGGATCAGTTTGGGGCATTATATTTTAAACATTGTGAATTTACAGTTTATACCAGGGTGAAAAACATTAAGAAAATTTGGTGATGTCAGCTAAAAGGAAATGTGTTTCATGGCCAGAGGAAGTTATTAGATTTTGATGAAAGTCAAACGATATTTTTAAGTCTAATGTGCACTGATAATTCATTCACAATAAGCTCAGAACGTGTTATGAATGCACATAGGGTCAAATTAGCAATGAAAAGTGCAATATTCAGGAAGAATGAACGCCAGTTTGCATTAAATTAAATGTCGTAATTGCTTGTTGTCCATATCCTGACGGTCATCGGTGTCACCCTTGTCAAAAAATCCTAAAGGATTCCAATAAGAAAACTCTACAGGATTCTAATTGGAATTTCTATCATATTTTGGAACCGTTCCTATAGGATTCTGATAGGAATAGTCTTGTAGGACAAGACATAAATATCCTGTAGGATCAGTCCTATAGGATTTTAATGGGATCCAGTTGGGTGACTGTTTATATGGGATTTCTATTTTTTTTTTTTTTTTATTATTCTAAAGGTACACTTTTCCAACCTTTAGTAACATTGTAAACAACATGAGAGGTGATTTGTGCAGCACACAGCATTAGTGCAAAAATTTCTAAGGCACTGATAATGGATTGATCATACACATACACACGCGCACAGTCACACACACACACACACACACACACACACACACACAATGTAGCACTTGTGTCCTCCAATGTAAATATCCACTGGACCAGTTCTAGACTCGAAAGGAGTGAGGAGAACCATATGAAGTGTACACAGGAAACCAAAAGTTTAATATAAAAATAACACTTTACTGTAACAATAATAATAGCAAATACAATCACAACAAAGAACAATAAAACAATATGTAGAATTTGTAGAATTTGATATGTAACTCAATTAATGTAAATGTAATGTAATGTAAAAAGAGAAAAAAACTGAAAGAATATTGTATCAAACATATTCCAGAGCAATCACTAATGCTCTATCAATTGAACATATGCACAATTACTTCCTGGTTTTAGATAAGCCAGCTCAGTCATTTCCGGTCAAGTGTACTGTGCTTTAAGGGGAGTTACCTTTGCTCAGTTTCTCTACAAAATCTATTCACAATTTAATTAAAATTTTTGTTTATCTAAGAGGACCAAACGTTCACATTTACCATTTCAGGAATGACAAATGCGGGTGTTAAATATTAAGTAAGGTAAATCTCATAAATTGTTCTGGACTCATTGCTACGATTGACAGTAATAACGGAAGACAAGCCAATGTCAAAATAGAGCGGTCCATTAAGTGATTCAGACTAAATTCATAGTAGCAAAACTACAACCGTAACAAGTCTGTGTTGACAATATATTTAGCAGCTTTTACAGTTAAAGATAAAACTTAAAAATTGTAGTTACTAAATTAAATCTAAAAATATAAAAAAATGAGTAATGCATTATTTAATTTTTAAACCATTCATATTTAAATTTCATTTGTAGTTAACTAGTTAAGTATTTAAATAATTCTCCCTTATACACTTTATACACATATTTTTGTTCTTATTAAATGTCATGAGACTTTGTGTTTCTAGCACTTTTTATGATCAATTGTTTACAAGGCAACGTAACAGGTCCTCGCTGACAAAGGCCCGTCTATGGAAGCACATGGGTAGCGATATTCAATTTGGAATGTAATATGCAAAATGACAATGCAATATGTAAAATGACAATGCATTTCTGTATTTACATTTTCATTTTCCAATACATTTGTGCAACGTTTGGTGCAAAATGAAAATGAAAATTAAATTACATAATTTTCATTTGCCATTTCATACACCAGTTTTAATATGTAAAATGAAAACTAATTTTAACGCTTTATAAGTTGCAAAATTAAAATGAAAATGTATTACAGAAATGATTAGATATGTATAACATGTTCAAGCAAAAACTGTGGCAAAATTATCATTTAAATACTATTTTTCTTAAATGCATTAACACTCACAGTCAAGACACTTACGATTGCATTTTCATTCAGTGTCCCGCAATGAATGTAGCAAAATTCAATGTGCACATTGAAAATGCATTCCGAGCCGATCACGTGTCCGCCCCCTCCCGACATGTCAATCACTGCGTGAACAAGGCGGGGCTTGCAGAAGGTCTGAGACTCAAATCTTAAGAAGGATTCAAGTGAGAGAACAAGGACAAGACCGTTGGTCCGTGTACGTTTTGATCATTTCAGTTTATGGCTTCAATATTTCATTCGCACTTGTGGGCAGGGCTGAAACGCTGCTTTCATCTGATTGGTCGAATCGCTCGACCTTCAACTCGGTCTTTTCATTCTTTCAGGCAGAATAAGAAGCACCGCTCACTGTTAATTAGCATAATATTTGAATCAGATGTAGCTGGGCACATAATTCGTGCTGCTGCGACTTGCAAGAGACCCCGTTAAATTATTTCTAGGTTATAGTATTGTATGAATATTGTCCCACTGATAAATACAGTGCAAATAGTTCTGTCTCTTTGGAAAAAAGTGAAGTGGAAATAAAAATCAATAATAGACTGAACAGTTCCATGTCTGTAACATTTACCACTCTCATCTTTTAAGTCATAAGGCACTAGGTATGTGTGTGTGACATTAATAAATAATTGTAAAAATTAATATTGTTACATTTCTGAAATAAAAATAGTAAAATTAGCTCTATGCTGCTCAGTGCTCCTGTAGCCTACCCCAGAGCGCCCTCTCGTGGCTGTAGACGGTAATGTTTTCTCTTGGTTCTGAATAAATGCGACTTATATATGTTTTTTTCCTCGTCATGACGTATTTTTGGACTGATGCAACTTATACCGAAAAATACGGGTAACATTATTATTATTATTTATTATGAGAGTAAGTGACACAGACTAGAACTTTAATGTTTCACCAAATTCAGCTCAGATCTTCAGACTTGTCTGACTCGTGTTGCTGTATAACTGGCCAGACTTACCTTCCCAAAAAATCCTATTTAATTTTATTTCATAAATTTAACTATATTTATTTCCACTTCACTGTTATCCAAGGAGACAGAACTATTTGCACTGTTTTTATCAGTGGGACAATATTTATACAATACTATAACCTAGAAATAATTTAACAGGGTCTCTTGCAAGTCGCAGCAGCACGAATTATGTGGCCAGCATCATCTGATTCAAATATTATTCTAATTAACAGTGAGCCGTGGTTTCAGACATTACGCTTCACTCGCACTGACTCTTATTCTGCCTGAAAGAATGAAAAGACCGAGCTGAAGCTGGAGCGATTCGACCAATCAGATGAAAGCAGCGTTTCAGCACCGCCCACAAGTGCGAATGTAATATTGAAGCCATAAACCGAAATGATCAAAATGTACACGGACCAACGGTCTTGTCCATGTTATCTCACTTGAATCCTCTTCTTGAGATTTTGAGTCTCAGACCTTCTGCAAGCCCCGCCTTGTTCACGCAGTGATTGACATGGCGCGAGGGGACGGACACGTGATCGGCTCAGAATGCATTTTCAATGTGCACATTGAATTTTGCTACATTCATTGCGGGACACTGAATGAAAGTGCAATCGTAAGTGTCTTGACTGTGTCAAGTGTTAATGCATTTAAGAAAAATAGCATTTAAATTATCATTTTGCCACAGTTTTTGCTTGAACATGTTATACATATCTAATCATTTCTGTAATACATTTTCATTTTAATTTTGCAACTTATAAAGCGTTAAAATTAGTATTCATTTATATATTAAAACTGGTGTATGAAATGCCAAATGAAAATTATGTAATTTAATTTTCATTTTGCACCAAACGTTGCACAAATGTATTGGAAAATGTAAATGTAAATACAGAAATGCTTTGCCATTTTACATATTGCATTGTCATTTTGCATATTACATTGCAAATTTAATATCGCTACCCATTTGCTTCCATACCCGTCATCTTATTCTCTTGTCATTTCTTCTCCATGTAACTTAGACACACACACACACACACACACACACGCACGCACACACACACACACACACACACACACACTTCACAGGAGAATTGCTGTCCCATGTGTCAAACTTTTTAACTGGAACAGAAAACGAGATCAACAACTCACCAACAGATATAGTTAATTAACTCAAAAATGTTTGTTTAGGATGCAGCCCAGATAAGTATCGTTATTTCTTCCCTTTTAGCGTCTTTAAATAAACTTTTAACAAGTTTAAAAACTTAATACTCGATTTCTCAGCGTCCTCTCCTCTCTGACCGTTACTGTTTAAAGTATGCGCGCTACAGTTGCACGCGCACTACATTTGGATTTCTTAAAGGGGAAGCGTCACGACAATACCGTTATAGATGTTTGTGTTTCTATGAATTTTTAGTCACATGTAAGACATTTTAACTTATTTCGGATATTATTAAATACCATATTTATTATTTTTGCCTTACTGTATTATGAATTTCAATTTTTTATTTGTGTACATTCATGTAGGCTGCATTTTTATTGGTTACAACAAGTACACACACACACACACACACACACACACACACACACACCATTTAAAAATCACAATGTCCAATATGATACAAATCAATAAAAGATCCTACATGAAAAATGTAAATTCCATTAAATAAAACACAATGTCCAATAGGATTCTAAGCATCAAATAAAATCCTACAGGACACAGTTAAATTCCATTAAAATCAATCAGAATGTCCACCTTCAATGCCACGACTTAGGTGCCCTTGAGCAAGGCATCGAACCCCCAACTGCTCCCCGGGCGCCGCAGCATAAATGGCTGCCCACCGCTCCGGGTGTGTGCTCACAGTGTGTGTGTGTGTGTGTTCACTGCTCTGTGTGTGTGGACTTCGGATGGGTTAAATGCAGAGCACAAATTCTGAGTATGGGTCACCATACTTGGCTGAATGTCACTTTCACTTTCACTTTCAATAGGATTCTAAAAATCAAATAAAATCCAATAGGACAAAGTGAAAATCCATTAAAATCAATCAGAATGTCCAATAGGATTCTAAAATTCAAATAAAATCCAATAGGACAAAGTGAAATTCCACTAAAATCAATCCAAATGTCCAACAGGATTTCTAAGAATCCAGTAAGATCCAATAGGACAAAGTGAAATTCCATTAAAATCAATCAGAATGTCCAATAGGATTCTAAGAATCCAGTAAGATCCAATAGGACAAAGTGAAATTCCATTAAAATCAATCAGAATGTCCAATAGGATTCTAAGAATCCAGTAAGATCCAATAAGACAAAGTGAAATTCCAATAGGATATTTGACAAGGGTGCAGCCAGAATCGAAATATGTCAGCTGGTTGCCACATTTAATAATTGATTACTTTAAATAGAAATACAGATCAGTCCAGTCGCCCAAGGTCTGTCCTTTTCCTCCTATTTCTGATTAATTAAAAAGATCTGAAAAAGCTCCAAAGTGACACCAGACAGCCCTTTCTTACTCTCTCTCTCTCTCTCTGGCTCATTAGTCTGGTCTTGTTTATATTCTCCTCATGTTTGCTCCTCTCTCTGCAGAACGCTGGACACCTGACAACTGGCACGCAACAGAGAAAAAAAAAGATTGAGGCTGATCGAATATGAATAGCGAGAGGCAAAGCACTCGGATCAGAGAGAGATGGAGCAAATTAGAAGCTGAAAAATAGAGGGAGAAAGCGAGGCGTGGAGAGGGAGGAAGAAAGAACGGGGGAGAATTTGCACGAGAGCACCGAGTGCGTGAGGGGAGTCTGTCTGGCACGTGAGGACAAAAATAGACTTCTGCAAGCTAAATATAGCACAGATCACAGAGCAAGCAAGATGGAGTGAGTAAGAAAGGACTCGCCCGCTCTTTTGTAAATGATTTCTGAAGGAGCACACCCTCCATCCACCGGCTCCATTTCGGAAATCTATTTTCGACGTGCACAAAATGTAACATCTATAGTTAAAAGGAGAGCAGTAAGACTCACTTTAAAAGCGTGCATAATTCAGAGGGAAGGCTCTCAACGTGATGTGTATTTATAGGTGCAGCCTACGAGAAAGTATATTTAGAGTTTCTTTCTTTCGTGGATCTGACATGTCTGGAGGCCTTTGTCACATATGTGTTTGTCTGGAAGGACAGAAACATGAACGCTTGACTTTGCATGAGTCCCCATGAACATGCTTAAAGTGAATTGCAACTTGCAAGCCATTTTATTCCTGCAAAGAAAGGTAGTTTCAGAGGAGGAGAGAATAACAGATTATGAAGACATAACAGATTTTTGAATCCGGTGTAACATTCACCAATAAAACATTCACAATATCAGTTGATACAGAAAATTCTAGTGGCTGTACATCGCAAACACTGTAAAATAATAACACTGTGCAAATGTGCATTACTGTAAATGCAGGTTTTGCAAACTAAATTTTAGGTCAATTCTTTTCTGTAGGCTAATAATAAATTAATATACATTTTTATTGAAACCTATTAATGTCACCACATCTGTGCAACCCAGTTTACGTTTGCTTATAAAAGATTTTTGTAAGATTTGTACATGTTTTTGAAAGAAGTTTCTTACAAATGCTGCATTCATTTGATATGTAAATTATTCCTGTGATGCAAAGCTGAATTTTCAGCATCATTACTCCAGTCTTCAGTGTCACATGCTCCTGCATTATGAATTGTGATCTGACACATTTCAGAATGCACCACTGCATGACTTGATGAGTGTGCAAAAAAAGTATTTAATGAAGTTGTCCACCTTACAACCACCGGTACTTTTTTTGCATGCAACAAATGATGCTACCATGATGTGCATCCAAAGGTATTTTAATAGCATATTTGCGTGCATTGTATGTGTATTAAAATTCACCCCTAAAAAAGGGCTGAATGAATATGATAATGACGGCTACAGTCCTGTGGGTATGCTCACAATGAAATGCATGGCTTTCTGTTGTGTGAACTAGAGCATGTGTCTACAGAAGATGGAGTGAGACGGATGTGTCTACCTGCAGTGATCAGTAATGGATGAGCTGATCCAGGCTTGGCTAAACATTCAGAGTAAAGGATGGGAAGAGCCAAGTCTGTCTAAACGCACACAGAGCCGTCTGTGATGACTGACAGGTCATCTGTCGCTCCCGGAGCAGACCATGTGTCATTGTCACACATCCTTGCTCAAAATCACTGCAATCCATAATCTTTATGCATTTGTGCTTGTGTAACGAAATACGGTTGTTTACCGTTCTGTTCATCTGAATGCAGAAACATTGGAGAAAAATGCCTGAATTGCCCTTCAGGGGTGAGTAAAGCATTTTTCTATCAGGCATCAAGTGCTTGTTTCCCCAGTCAAATCTAAGATGATGATAGAAAAGACACAGGGATTTGAGATTTTGATTTGTGAACAACAATTCATTATGCACCAATGCACTTGTCACAAAATGACGACAAACCTGAAATATAAGCTCAAGACTGACAGTATCCTAACTAAAATGAAAACTACAGTTGACCGAGCCGTCGGTTTTATGTCTATATTGTTGCCAGAAACAGAGGAAAAACAAGTTTAATCTGTGCAAACAAAGACATTTTTTTTTAAATATCCAGATTCAATGATCCACTGAATAAAGTATTCAGGATCGCTGGCTTGCTAAGTACCGTGAACAACAGTGATTGTTTACCAAACGTGAGTCAATTAATGTTCTTTAGTGGATTAAACAATTGCCTTTTTACCTGACGAAAATGTAGTCAGTGCATCTGTGATTCAAATCTCATCACAAATCTGTTTTGTTGTTTCTAACAAATCCAAAGCGGATTAACTTGCTTATTGATTTCTCTGGTTTTTGCACTATGCATATGGTGCTGTCTGTTGGTTTTGCAAATTATGATGCTTGCTTGGAGCGAATCATACTTGACTTGACTTGATCTGTTCAAACCACTTCCAAGCACAAATGTTCTATGGCTTGTGTTAAGTCATGCAATTGTATTTTAAATAAACATTCATGACAGATTGTTTCGTAAATTGCATTGAAATTTGTGCTTCTAAGGAAAATCTTGACATAAGTCAAGGTCAAAGGTGTTTTAATTTGACTTGGTTTTTTCCCCTAATCTGTTCACATCACTACCAAGCTCAAATGATCTATGCATTGCGTTGTAAAAATTGTGCAATTTAATTTTTAAAGACACAACCTCCTAAAACAAATGATTTGTATTTAAAATGCACTTAGCTATATAGCTGATGCGTTTTCAAACAAAGTGACTTCAAAATCACATTAATGATGGCAATTACCTGGAGAAGTTGCTGACAGTATGCATGCGTGTTAAAATGCAAGTAGCAACTAAAACACGTTAAACTTCTAATCATGTCTTCTGAAGACACTTCTAAACGATGTAACTATCATGCTGCTCCGAATGAGTCCCTCTGGGTGAGTCATTTAAAAAAAAAAAAAAACTAAGATTAATTTCTAAGTGTTACATGTGAAATATCCGTCTGTGAATTACTTTTCTCTCCAATTCAGTGTTCCAATAATTCTGGTGTCCTCAGATGATCTATCTATAATTCTATCTATCATTCCATCCCTCCATCATTCTGTAATCCATCCATCCATCCATCCATCACAGTAAACTTCTAATCATGTCTTCTGAAGCCACTTATGTTTGCATTTCTCCCTCTAGGTTGTCATTTTACTAAGCACTTTTAACTAAGGATCATTTCTGCATTTAAAGTGTTCGTGAAATATCCCTCTGTGACTTATACCTTTCATTTATTCAATAATTCTGCTGTCCTCAGATGATCTATGAGGCTATTTGCAGTCTTGAGTTGAAAATGATTTCTCCTGGTTTTAGGAGAACTTGGATGATTTGAGCACCTTGTGGGAAAGTATCTCCATATTGCATCCGCAGTACACCAGGACTGAGGTCGTACAGGGACGAAAGAACTAATGAGTGTTTCTTGAGTTTGAAATCCAGTGCATTTGGTGTGATGTGCACTTCTGCCTCTGGTGCGAGTATTAACTTCTGTATTAAGTGTAACATTTAAGGGTTGAGAAGAGCTTTAGTGCTCCTGCTAGCTGCTGATTAAAGCTTAAGCAAACCTTGTGAGAAGGATGGACTATGTTTAGTTTTTAATGAATACATGCTTTATTTTTATCATTAAACGTGCATAGTTTATCTTTGTTTTCTGTTCTATTGCAAAGTAATTTTTTCAACTTATATATATCAGTATCTAATACTTTTCTCTTCCATTTCTGTTTGGCCAAAATAAATCAGGGGATGCTCTTTTGGTACTCAGTTAAAAAGACCATCAGTAGGACACATTTCACACCAAGAAGTTCAAGTTAAAGTATTAACTTTATCTCAAATGTTTTTCCTAAAATTCATCAGGACAAATTTAAATACAGCCGGATTATGGAGCTATTCATAATGGATAAACGGATGCATGTCTTGAAGAAGAGATGGTCTGAAACGCATACAAAATGCAAGGCAGCCACATGTAAATTAGGTAAATGTTTGTTTCGTGGTTCTACATTCTGATTTTAAACCTCTAAATATTACGGAGCAAATTAAGCACTTACTCAGCCATCCTCTCATCCCATCTGGATAGAAATTTCCATGACTTTGGTAAAAATATTTTATCACAACTCTTCCCTAAATTATTTTGACCTTTGTTATATAAATTAATTAAAACTAAATTTCTCGTCACGCTGCCTGGTGAACCTTCATTATGGATTTAGACCTTTTTGCAAACATTATGGTGAAAATAACAGCTGGTTGTTCAAGTACTGATGGCATCACATCCAACATACAAGGAGAAATTAATCAAAGGAGAGTGTCCACTTAAGACAATTATGTCAACTAAGTCAATTCAATCATTTCCTTAATTATATGCATAATGTTATAATTCTTCACATTAGTCTTGATCATTTCAGGTGTTGTTATGATGCAGACATTCAGTCAACAGTCACTCCCACCTTTTAAAGCCTGCAGACATTGTGTATTGTAGCTATTTGTTAAGAAACAAATCTCATCTGAACTGATGTCACTGCTGTCTCACTGCTGTCCAAAAAACAACAACAACAAAAAAAACCTGATTCTTATGGGAAAAGCTGGTAGTGAACAGTGGCAGTCTGTGAGACATTTTAAGCAATGTATACTGATCATGTTGCTGACTGTACACCATCATTCCATCCATCTGTTATTCTGTCTATCCATCTATTCGTTTGTCATTCTATCCATCCATCTGTCATTCTGTCCATTCATTTATTCATTTGTCATTCTATCCATCTGTCCATCTGTCATTATATCCATCCATCAGTCATTCTATCTATCTATCCATCCATCCATCATTCTATCCATCTGTCATTCTGTTCATTCATTTATTCATTTGTCATTCTATCCATCTGTCCATCTGTCATTCTATCCATCCATCCATCCATCAGTCATTCTATCTATCATCCATCCATCATTCTATCCATCTGTCATTCTGTCCATTCATTTATTCATTTGTCATTCTATCCATCTGTCATTCTGTTCATTCATTTATTCATTTGTCATTCTATCCATCTGTCCATCTGTCATTCTATCCATCCATCCATCCATCAGTCATTCTATCTATCATCCATCCATCATTCTATCCATCTGTCATTCTGTCCATTCATTTATTCATTTGTCATTCTATCCATCTGTCCATCTGTCATTCTATCCATCCATCCATCAGTCATTCTATCTATCATCCATCCATCATTCTATCCATCTGTCATTCTGTCCATTCATTTATTCATTTGTCATTCTATCCATCTGTCCATCTGTCATTCTATCCATCATCCATCAGTCATTCTATCTATCATCCATCCATCATTCTATCCATCCATCTGTCATTCTGTCCATTCATTTATTAATTTGTCATTCTATCCATCTGTCCATGTCATTATATCCACCCATCCATCAGTCATTCTATCTATCCATCCATCCATGATTCTATCCATCCATCTGTGATTCTGTCCATTAATTTCTCCATCCATCTCTTTGTCCATCTGTCATTCTATCCATCTGTCCATCTGTCATTATATCCATCCATCCATCCATCAGTCATTCTATCCATCCATCCATCCATCCATCATTCTATCCATCCATTTATTTATTCATTTGTCATTTTATCTATCCATCCATCATTCCATCCATCAATTTATTCATTCATCATTCTATCCATCCATCCATCCATCATTCTATCCATCCATTTATTCATTCATCATTCTATCCATCCATTTATTCATTCATCATTCTATCCATCCATCATTCTATCCATCCATTTATTCATTCATCATTCTATCCATCCATCCATCCATCCATCTCTTCCTTCTTTGTTCTATCCATCCATCCATTCGTGTAAACCTTCAAACTTCAAAGACCTTTACTTTTTTTCAAAAATTCAAATCAAATTCTTTTATATTAAAATTATTACAGTATAAGTACTAATTTTTACTATGTAAACTGACTAAAACATTAAATATGCTTATCACTTTAGTTAGGGGTGTGCAATATCACAATTTCTGAATGTGGACGATTAAAATGTCTCCACAATCTGCTTTTGAAGATATATAACCATTTCAATATCTAACGTGACATACATTCACACTAAATGCTAACTTTGTGGTAGAGTTACACTCACGGGACACTGCACTTATTCACACTCACAAAGTATGTTGTTGCATGTGCTTTAAGGCTTAAACATTTAATTTGTGTGTATTTTCTGAGTGTGTACACCCAACACTAAAAAGCCTGTCAATTAGCATCTGATTACTGGACTAAGTTATCTTACGTCTGAATGCACTAATACTGTCAAAAACACCCAATGTTTACATGTAAACAGTTGGTTGTGTCTAAAGTGCAAGCAAACAGTTGAGAGAATAACAAATGTGCACCTGTATATTAGATGCATGCAGATCTTAAAGTATTAGCAGACTAATTGTGTTAAACGTAATAAACAGACTAATGACAGGCGCTTTGCACTAAATGGATAGTTCATCCTAAAATTTAAATTCTTTCATTATTTACTCACTCTTTCTTGTGCTGAACTCAAAAAAGGTTAATAGTAGACTCTGATAGTAGAACAAAAAAAATACTATGGAAGTCACTGGGGACCAGCAACTATTTGGTTAACCACATTCTCTAAAATAACTTTTATGTTCAACAGAACAAGGAACCTCATCGTGATTTTTCTAAAAAGAAATCTTGATGTATTTTTGCCATATCAACCACCCCTTATTTAGTTGTTTCATTCCTTAAGAATAAATATTTAATAAGCTCAGTCTCGCTTGTACCACCAACAGTCACATAAAAGATGACCAACAGTCAGAACGCTGCCTCAGGAAACACCTCAATGACTCATTCTTCAAGCAGGTACCCACATGCTGTGAAATTTCTCAGTTCATCAGGTAAATTCACAGCCCATTAGGAACCGTGCCAGCCTGGACTGTATAATACTGTACGCGGTCAAAGAGGATTTCCTGAACAACACATCTGCACATCTGCCTTAAAAACAGCAACTAGAGATTTGCTCTCAGTTCATGTATTGATTTTCCATTTAGCAGACTCCACAAGAGTGAATAAACATATAGTTTGCATAAAAAAAAGAGAGAGAGAGAGAGAAAAAAAGGAATTTTTCAGTAACTTCAGTTTTTGTCCATCATTAGTCTTGTAAAATATTGTTTATCAGCAGAAAAGCAGGCCGGAGAGCCGTGGCAGTCCATCAAATGCATGAACCTGTTGAAGCCGCACAAGGCGGTGTGTCGATTGTTTATTTAGTATTGCAAAGAAAATCGTTACTTCCAGTTTGGAGAGATTGTTGTACATTTATTTTACGCAAACTGTCATCAGTGTTTAGCTCACACAAAATGTCAGTTGTTTATTGTTGTGTGTGTACTGTGTACTGCAGAACAGACAGTGAGAGATGTAATACTTGTTTGGATGATGTGTCTTTATCAGTCTAGTGTCTTGGCAGATGGCTTACTGAACCCTAGTGACACTGTGTGTGTGTGTAAGAGAGACACAAACGCCAGCTGGAGCTACAGTCTCAGACAGTTGAATGATTGACCTCTTTGACTTCAGCTATACTCTGGATCTCTCTCTCTCTCTCTCTCTCTCTCTCTCTCGAACACATAAATTCTGTCTTCCAGTTAAAGATAAAGACACCTGGTTTCCTTCCAAAGCCAAAAGTTAAAGATCCTGCTGGAACGTGGCAGAATGAAAGCAGGGCGTTTACTTTGGGACATCAATGTTACTAAATTACAAATTACTTTCTTGCTTCTGCAGGACATAAGAGGTGAATGTTTGGGGTATATTCAGGTTACTCTTTCTATTTCTAAATTGACATTCAAATCTAAAATTCTCCAATGAGACACAAAAAGTAACATGAACGTTTCAGAAAAGTAGAACAAACTATTGCACATATGTATAGAAGTAAAGAAAAATCAAAATACGCACATCCAAAAAAGTCTTGACCAGGTGCAAGATCAAAGGATGAATCGAAAAACAGAAAAAGGATCTGCGCACTGTTATGCTCCCTTTATTTCAAGAAGTTAAAACCATATTGTTTTAACATATGTATAGAAGCCTATTTCTGAGACAAAATAATATAATAGAAATGGTATTTTATGACTTTATTGCGAGATATAAACTCCATTCCGAGAAGAATTCTAACTTTACTGTCAAAATTAGTGTACATTTAACTTTTTTGGCTGCTACGAAAAGAAATCAACTGCTACTTTTTACAGTATCTCTCGATTGTATTTGTTTCCCCTTAAATTACAAGTTTTTGTCTCACAATTTAGACTTTTTTTATAACTTTCAATCATGAACATCTTGCACTGCAAACTTTTTTCTCAGACTGAGATATAAACTTGTGAAAAAAGGTGCTATTACATTTTGTGATACAAAAAGGTGCTATTAAATGTCACAACTTTTATTTTTTATCACATAAAAAACAAGCTTACATATAGAACATGAGATCTTTATGAAATTTTTATGCTGGTTTTTGAGTCCTTTTGGAGCTTAAAACTGTTTTTTTTTTTTTTTTTTTTACTTTTATCATATATACAAGAAAATTCATGAATTCGATTTCTGTTCCACTGAAGAGATAAAAAGTTCTGTGTGTTTGGCACAGCGTGATGACAGAGTTTTCATTTTATGGGTGTGCTATTGCACCATCACGGTCTGGACTGATGGACAGTGGTAAAGGCATGTGGCAGACCTTGTCAAAAACCTCCAATAAGAAGGACTGATAACCTGCAGCGACAGAAGTGTGTATGGTGTAATAGCTAGAGACAGACACAAGGCACAGCTAGGAACCATACTAGTGTGTGTGGGGCTCAGTCTCACAAAACTGTCTCATGTGTGCTTAAAAAGCCTTTTTTTATCATTTCAAAATACACATTTTCTTCAGGCCCAAAATGTAAGAAACATAGCCATATAGTACATTATTAAAAGATGATTTAACATACTGCCATTCAAAAATATCAATTTTAAACTGTAATTTATCCCTGTGATGCGAACTAAAGCAATTGTATAAATAACAGGCACAAACATGGAAAGCTGAGTACAGTCAGCTGTGAATATAATATATCACTACATGAGCGTGTGACCTTTGTGTAACATCTGCACATCAGCTGACAGTCTAGAACTAATAAACACACAAAAAAGTTTGTGGAACACTTGACAGAGCCCAATTGTTGAGCCATTCTCCATGTTAAAGTCCCTTAAGCTGAGGGGTCATTTGCACAACCCAACTCATTGTCTCATCCTTTGGTTCTCACGCACACATTCACAGATCGACACGAGCAGGTCAGCGCGTGGGCCGCAGTCCTGACGTCATTCAGTGCAGAGAACTCATCGAGTGTCCTCATTAGCAAACACGCCTATAACGAGTCACTCACTCTGAAAAGATGAGTGTAATTGGGCATTGACACTTCTAGATGGGAACTTTCAATTGACTTTGTTCTTAAGTGAAGCTAATTACTGTGTTTGCTAATGCTAGCATTGCTATTACTGTTCATATTTAGGGTAAGGGATTTGCTCAAAACTATTGCATCTTAGGGTGCACTGCCACAATAACGATTGTACTAAAAACAGAAAAAAAAATTTCTTTGCATTTTTGAAAAGGTTAGCATAGTTCACATAGGATCTGCAAAAACAACTGAAAACACTTTATTATGCATTCCTGGCCAGTAGTTGGCGATGCCACTTTGTAAAGAAACACAATACACCTATATGTACATACTAACGGAACACGTAATATGCATGATGTCACAGTTTTCACCAT